>NW_027072037.1:600000-787500 GCF_038088225.1 Cyrtonyx montezumae
CTTGACCTATCTTTGTCATTGCAGTAAAGCAATGGATTGAAATAAGTGTAAATTCCTCCACTTGGCCTGAAGGAATGGCAAAGTCCCGAAGTCTGAATGAGTGAGTGATTTTCCAACGATATTATTTCACTTGGTGGGACATGTATGAAAAGCAGCAGAATGGGACAAGGATAAAGGAAAGATCTCGGGGCTATGTGGCACCTGGAGATTTTTTTGCCTTACTACAATTGCTTTGTTCTCTTACAGACCTTAGTAAAAAATCAGTGCTGCCCAGGTCTTTGGTTTGGTCATCCTGGGACTGAGCACACATCTCTTTCAGTTCTTCTCCATTAATTAGGTACTTTTTTCCCAAAAAAATTCACCATCAGAAAGGACTTGAAGCTATGGAAAATATCTATGACTCACATGTACCTGTATTTTTTCCTACTGCTGTGCATTAATATCTGTCTAAAAAAATGCTTCAATCTCTGCCTGACCTGGCATAGACATTAAATTGCATAGTCTGAGTATCAGAAGTTGTGATCATTAATTCTGTCTTAATCTAAAATTAAAATTAAGTACGTATTAATGGAAATAACTTTAACTTGACAATGTCCCTTAACAACATGCGACCATAATTGTATGTAGCAACAATGCAAGTGTAAATGGAAATTGAATAGTGATATGGTTGACCTGATATTTTATTAATGCTCATGGAATGGGTCGGCTGAGTCTGTGGTGTCCTTGATCACTCAGGCACTATTATAAGGTTGTCTGTTTTTACATCATTAACTTTTCTGTCCGAACACTGTTGGAACATTGTTGAATGTTAATTCAAACCAGCAACAATGGAGGGAAAAGAGTTGTCAGAACAAATGATAGGCTGTTTGTTTGTTTCATTTGCTATACATATGGCAAAAGACAGCCTTGTTCAACGCGGAAATAAAATCTGAATGGTGCAATACCATACACTCATGCTGGCAGATACATTGGAATAATTCTTCAGTAGTAAATATTTGTCTGATTTAATTTCACCATTGTGCAAATACACACTGAAGTCATCTGTGGAATAAGACCACCCGTAGTGTTGAAAAGGAGCCTTTTGAGAGCTCTTGCTTTAGAAAGGTTGACATTTCCCACAGATGAGGATCGTGTCTCTGAAATTTATGAGCATTCTTACAAGGTTTGTAAAGGAGATGATTAGTGTTCAGTGAAGTCTCCTCGGGAATTGGAAACATGCAGCACAAAAAGACACCTAACACATTCCCCCTCTTACTTTTTTTGCCTGGTGAAGATTAATGAGCATGCTTGAAAATAAATAATGAATAGTAATGCATTATTACCTTTTAATGCATTATTACAAGGAGCAAAAATAACAGATTCTTTGTATGTTCTTCAAACTAGAAGACAGCGGATGAGCTCTGAACAAAAATAATGATATTTGATTAAACAGATTCGTGTTGCATACTCCAGATTTGCCTCTGGAAATCAGAGCTGACAGTGTCCTTGTGGGACACCTCTCAGCAGGTGGAAAGGAGGGTTCTGTTTCTGGAAGCACTTGCTGGAAGATGTGTACTCAAAGTTAGCTTAAGTGGTTTTGAGTCGGATCACAAGGTGTTCATTCTTCTCCTTCAGTGTCCTGTTTCAAAGTCCTGTTATACGTCAGGACTGTTATCACTATTATTAAGTGGAATGCTGCTGCGCAGTATGATCACTGTGTGCATGTATCAAAGTCTACAGGATGTGTATAATTTTCTTATCACCTCATTAAATTGAGATGTGCTTAAGGGAGGCTGCTCCCACCTGTCTGGTTTCATGGGTTGTTGCTCCCATTATTGTGTATTTTTCTGAGTTTTGTTTGAACTATTTCACTGGTGTATCGGAGAGCTTCTGTAACAGGGGACTGATAGAAGATGTCTGTAGCTGTCAGAAGGCCAAGGAAAGCTGACAGAAGATGGCACATACATGGCACATACTTGTATGGAGAAGGACGAAGAGGCATTGGAGTGTTTAGATAGAGAGTAATGAGAACATGTGACACTCAGTGGTTGGGCTTGTGTGCTTGTTTCTGTATAGCAGATGCATGTCAGGAGATAAAAGGCAATAAGAGAATGGAGTAAATGTATGAAAAGGGATTCCTTGGGTTTGGGCTGCTGAGTAGACTTCACTATGAACTCTGCTCATTAAAGAAGTCTCACAGTTCTACTCAGCACACTATTGTATGGGAAGAAGCTTGACTGAAAAAGTTATCGTCTGTGCAGTTGAATTTGAAGTGAGATTAGAAACAGGCTGAAGCAGTCAGCTGCTGAGTGGACCACTGCAGTGATGTCTGGGATTGCTGCAGGCCACATCTGTATGCAAAGGTAACCAAGATCGGGGTATGGATCCAAGAACAAACCCATGGTTGTGTGTATTTTCTGAAAGCTCAGAAGCATGGTTCTCAGTTACATTTTATTACTCTTTGTAGGAAGAAATATAGCTTGAGGAATGCTGTACAGTAGGGATGCTGCTTATAGCCATATAGACACTAAACATTCAGTGCCATTTGTTCTTAAAGCTGTGAACGAAACCTGAACTTGTTTTTGCTACTGGAGTAGGAATAGCCTGAGTCACCTGGAGAGCCAGAAGCTCCCTGAAGCTGACGACAGTAAAACAAAGTGGGTAGAGGTCTGGGGCAGAAGCACACCTGGAGGCACTGGCCACACCTGGTGCACAATGTTAGAAGTGGCATCTGATTCTAAACTGGTAAAAGTGATGTAACTGAAATGGAGACTTCTCATTTCTTATGGGAAGTTAAGGATTTGACATACAACAATTTGATGGTCTCATTGTTGTCTTCAAGTTGAGGCCCTTGCCTTCCTCTGCTAGCATTGTGATTGAAAACTGCATATTTGGAAAGTGTTCCTATAAGACCTTACTCATCTGAACAGCTTGTCCTGACTTCAATAGGATTGTTGTGTGAGTAAGAGTTGGGGTGGATGTCTGCTTGGAAACAGTTCTGTATCTCTCTAATCTTTCTTTGTCAAACATTGTTTGATGAAGCTTACAAGTTACTTTAGCAGACATATATGGGAAGAAAACATTTTCTTCAGAGAAGACTGACTCTTCCCTTTTGGCTTTGATTTATTGAGATACTAAAATATGGATGTTTGTGAAACTGAATCTTTTCATCCATTGCCCTCTAATTTGCTGTCTTTTGTTACATCTGTGTATTTCCCTTCTCGATAACCCTTGTTATGAGTGTTTTTGTAAGCTTGTAAAAAAATGCAGTACATCTAAGCCAAGAATTAAAAAACAAAACTGTTGTATAAAAGCCTGTTTTAAATAGATAAAGAAATGAGTCAGGGAACAGTTACTTAAGTAGTGAGAAAACTGGTATCCAGCATCAGAAGAAATTATCATTTGGGAAGATAATTTTGTAACACTTCAGATTTGAATTCCAAATCTTAATAATAAAAAAGGATATGTTCCTTATGCCTTAGAATACTATTTAGGCTTTTCATTACAACTGCAGTCTTTCTCCCTGCCCTCCAGGTGCTGTTGCATAGGGATGTTCCTGTGTAGCATTTTGGTTTTACAGCTATTTCAGAGGACAGAGTTTCTTCTTGTTCTGATCATATGAGACCTGATCTTGTTTGCTGTAAGGGTACCACAGTTGGATTTTGTTGCCTGTAAGCAAGGCCAGATACTTGTTTTAAACGTTTAAATGACTTAGCAGAGCTTTCCTGGTCTGTAATGTTCTGAATCTTTCTTTTAGGTTGGTTGTTACCTGAAGACTCCTAAGTACCCAATTTGGTTGGTATGCAGTGAAAGCCACTTCAGTGTGCTTTTTTGTTTGGAAAAGGATTTACAAGGCGACTGGAAAACCGAGCGGAGGTTTGACCTCTATTATTATGATGGGTTGGCCAACCAAGAAGAAGAAATACGTTTAACAGTTGGTATGTACAATGCAGTGGCTCTGCATCTCATCCCTTGTGGTGGTGACAGCATCACATCAAAAAGAAGCATACAACCAAAGTTAATGTTATTAGGCATTACGAGAGCATTTGTAAAACTGTTTTCCAATTCCAAAATTAGTCTTGATGCTTCATTTGAAAGTAGATTTCTCAAGGCAGTTATGAGGACAAGCCCTTGGAAGGGCATTTTTCTTCAGATGTTCCCACTGAGGAACCTCCTGTTCCTCAGCTCTACACATGGTAGCATGAGCAGAGGAGGTGAGGAAGGATTAAATCTTTGCCTCCAAACCCAGACTTCAGAAGATGGCCATAGCCTGCTAACAAAGACAAGCCTGCTTGCGAGCACACTTGGAAATATTAGCATGTGAAAGATCTTCTGACTTGTTAAACACATTCTTTCAGGAAACCATGTCAAATTATGGGGTGCTTTTTACAGAAGTTGTGCTTCTCGAACTGGAAGACGGTTGGACAAGCACTATTCTGATGCTGAGAAAACTCCTACTTGTTTCCGTATTAAGATATTGAGCACTAAATTCATATTTGCTAGTGATATCCTCCTTATCCTTTGCTTTCGTTCTTTCACTACATTTATACAATCTAATCAAACTCCAGCTTTATCTGAAGGAGAAACTCTGCTGAAGTCCTCTCAAAAATAACCTGTTGTTGTTCCTTGTTTGCATAAACCTTCTCATTCTTGGACAGGATGAGTTATGCACAAGCACTACGTGTTCTAATTAAGGCCCTGTGGCTAGCCACTCTAGAGGCCTCTTAACATCTCATAAGGTGTGGTAGAAAATACTGTACTCTTTCTCCCTGTTATTTATCCTCTTATCTTAATTAAAGTCCGTGATTTTCAGCTGTAGCCTTTACCTTTATAGGTTATCCCAGCAAATTTCTCAACCTCCACAGCACATGGCTACAAAATGGTTCCCACACAGCCTGACCCAGATACGAGAAGATTTATTAGAATAGATTGTACAGAAAAAATCCCTGTGTCTTTACTCGGAGACAACATATTGTAAATGTTAACGTATTATAATCAAAACATCAACGAGTACTGAAAATCTCACATTTTTCGTAGGCTAATACTTTTTTTTAATTCAGCCTTTTTTCGGCCAAATGTTTTCCATGATTTATTTGGCAGTTATATGTTGTCCGTATGAAAGAAGGAATCTTTTCAATGGTTTTGGTCTGCAGATGTGTCCCTAGGCTTGCTATTTTCAAATGGTTCGAGAGAGTTGCTACATGCTCATGACTGTAAGCAGAGGGGGATTTCTCCTTGAGGTAGAGGGATTATTTCTAAGTGACAGAGGATTCAGGAAAGCAATGGGAGATTGAGACCATTCTGCTGGATGGTGCAGCATATGGTCTAAGACAGGCATCCTCTTCTTCTCTTTGATAAATCAAGGACATCTCCAAAATCCAAATGTACCCAACACTCTGAAATCCCTGGATGAGAAAAGGTTCAGAAGTTGTATATATTTTTCTCTGCAATTATTCAGCCTGTTTATTTCTGCTCAAAGATGAGACTTGCACTCTGATAGATGTCTTTTTGTTGTAGCCATAGCCCCTTCCAGGGATCCAGCCTCTTCTTTTGTTATCTGTGAAATTCTGCAGAAGGCTGTAAACTGCAAATAGTTTTATCATTCCAGGGTAAGGCTTTTGTAGCTCTGGTGGTGCAGTAATCCTGCGCTTGGTCTGGAGAAGAACTGGAATTGCTTTACTTCTTAAAGGTGACATTGAACATAAATCTAAGCTATGCATGCAGTACCAGGTAGAAATACCACGATGCTAAGTATGGCTGGTATTTCTATCATGGGAATATCAACAAGCTGTGATGATAAGGCAGCATTACGTGGAGATACAGCATGAAGTCCTGGATGCCTCGCAGACACGTCTCACAGATGTAAGTTTGGGAGGTTGTTTGCTTCTCACTCGCAGGAAGGGTAATTCCTTGAAATGTAGATCTTATTTGTAATTATGAAGATTAAGATCGAGATCACATTTCAGGAAATCTTGAAGAAATTATACTGGGCAAGAATTGCTTAAAAGCCAGAAAGTAGGAGCAGAATTACATTTTTGGGGTAACAGCAATGACAGTTTTGCATTAAATCACCATCAGTATTGTATGGGATTAAGACTTTGCACTGCTCCACATACTGATTAGCACTTGCCAAAATATAGATGAGAAATATGAATATCCTTTCTGAAACCAGACTGCAGCTACTAGTGAGTTCAACACTCAGTCCTAAATAAAGATTCTTTAGTTCTTCTTTCCATTTGGTAGAATTTTCTGATAGAGAGAGAAAACAAGCCAATGGATCTAAATTAATTGCTCATGTGCTTTTGTCAGCTCAGTGGAGATTGTTGTTACAGGTCACACAGAACACTTGTATGAATCAGCTTGTTGTTCTGCTTGGAGAAATACTATGGTTTTCTGATATATACTGTTAATACCTCTCTGTCAACATCTACAATATATTGTCTCCAAGTGAATATGTAGTGAATTCTCCTGTTTTAATGAATTTTCTTATACCACACTGGTACATCCCTTGAACTCAATATCCTTTTGAAGGTATTTTTAAATTAGAGCTGAATATTTGCAAATATATAGCTGGATTTCTCTGGAAATTCTCCCAGACCCAGAGATGGCATTCACACATCCCATGGAAGGAAGTGCAATCTGTGAAATCAGATCTCCAGATACTGGAGACAGCTTGTGGGCAAGGATGGTTTGTTGATGATGAAACTTTCTTTCAACATGTTTTTTTTTTTTTTCCCCAAAGTTAAGATGAGATTGTTTCAATGTGCAAAAGCCTTCTGGAAAAGCAATTAATAAAGCATCACTTCCTGAGGTCACCATTTAAATAATGAGCATTACGTCTTAACTGCTTCCACTTCCACTCTTCTAAACCCTTCCTCACCATATCTCTTGAATAGCTAGTTTGTATATCATCTGACACTCAGCTTCTTATCATGCTTAGCTTAGGTATAAGTGCAAACAGAAGAGATCATACTCATGTCCTTCTTGCTGTTGGTGAGTCCAAGATGGAAAAGTGTAACATCAAGGCTCTTTGCTCCAAATAGAGTTATGTGAAACACGTAAACACAATCATTAGTTAAATGTTCTCTGCCTGATTTGGTTAGGTATACTTTTAGTGATAGTTCCATATTTCTATGAAAAACATCCATTTAAAATCTGGTTGGAAGAACTCAAGTCTAAAACTGACGAAACTCAGCATGTTGGCAGTGACAAAGAAAGGCAGTTGTGCTGGATGCCTGTTGTCTGATGATGTTGTGACTAGGACTGTGAGTGTTGCTTCTTACTAAGAGATCCTAAGCTCCTAAATGTCAGCATCAGGAATTCCTAGAGTGTCCAAACACTATTCACAGGGTCATAGAATCATAGAACCACCAAGGTTGGAAAAGACCTCTGGGATCATCTAGTCCAACTGTCCACCAACCACCAGTATTTCACCACTAAACCATGTCCCTTAGTATAACATCTAAATGTTTCTTGAATACCCGAGAGAAAGACGTGCTGTTGGAAACCTCTAACAAACTTTTATAGACCCTTTGATATGAAGATGAAAGAGGCCCACTGAATCGTGACAGATTCCAGCGTATCCCTTCAGTTCCTGAGGTTCCAGGATAAAACTGTCACCACTTTATGTAGTTTTAAATTTTGTCTGTTTTCTGTTACTCCATTCCCTGCAGCCACTGAGAGTGTTCTGCAGGTATCTGTACTGACAGGAGGAAGTCAGATGTAGCTGAGTAGTGAATATAGGAGCATTTGCCTCCCATCCTTTCTACGTCAGTCTCACTGCATCAGGTCCGTATCCTGCACCCTGGCTTGCTACCATCAGTTGCTCACAACATTCCCGTGGGCTGAAAGAAAACCGCCAAAAAACAGCTCCAGTGTACAGCACTTGAAAATGTTTTACTCCAAAACAGGAAACAGCTGAGCAGACTGACATCTAAGCTGGCTGCAGGATGTTTTCTCCCTGGGAAATTCAGCAACTACTTTCACTGTTGACAGATCCAGGCTCTGAGACACTGACCTCTCTGTTTTTCCCGGAACAATGCAATTGCCTCTCCATCCCAAAGGAATGCTCAGAGACTGTGGTAGCTCTCTTATATCTCACACGACACCGTCTTCTCCCATTTGTGCACTCTTTCCACAGTAAAGAGACAGTTTTCCTTTCAGGGGTGAAGGATTCTCAGTTTACTTTAGGCTGGACTTGGGATTTGCTATTCACATGTAGGACTATTACTGTCCTTAGTGTATGATTAAAGAAAACTGCTTTCTTAGCAATCAATTCATTGACTGCAAAATAAAATAATCACAATACACTTTCAGCATATTCTTTCATCTTCTGGCCTTCTAGTTTTCCTTGAGACCATCCCTATATTGACTGGATCAGGTCATGGTGCGAATGCTGTCCCACAGCTATCCTTACTGCTAAGTAGTCAGCACAAGTCAGCAAGTTTCTGACCTAGATCAACTAACATTGTGCCCATATTGGGGCAAGGTTGCATGTAATCACCTTTCAGCCTCTAGGCTGCCATCACATAAACAGGCAATAGACCAGGAGTTGAAATGAGGTTTAAGGTGTGAACAGTAGAGACTCTTGTCCATGCTGTCACATCCATGGGTGGAGTTCCTAGAAGCCACTGCAGTGTAGAAATTAATAGACATTTACCTCAGCCACTAATTATGTCTGGTATGTCTTTTTAGACACGACTCAGATGTGCACTGAAGATAAAGAAAATGATCTTACTCCTCCACTTGAGCACTGCATTAGGACCAAGTAAGTGAAAATGGCATTTATCATACAGTTATTTTCACTGAATTACGTAAATAATATATGTGAGGCTGGAGTGTGGTTAAAAAGTTAATACAGTGTCAGTAACTCTTGAGAAATTACTGGTTAAGAGTTAGAAAAGATCACCTTTCGTTGTAGTTAATGTAAAACTGTCCAGGGCATTTGTTTCACTCTTAGAGGAACCGTCATGATGTCACCAGAAACTGACTGAGGCAAAGCTAGTTCGAGAGCTCAACTTGATTTCAAAAGATCGAAATGTGGATTCCCAGAAGTCATTGGTTCCTATTGTGGACATATAATGAGAAAAGAAGAAATTATTTTCCACCTTCATCAGTTTTTTCTGAAACACATCAAAGCACAGAGGTAGTTGGGTGCCACCTTTGGTGCATAAATCTGTGCTCAGTGGCCTTAGTTTGCTCAAACTGTCCATGGAAGCACAGACTTTCTCAAAATCACAAACCAGAGCACATTTCCAGTCTTTCTTAGGTCCTATTTTGTCCTTAAATACGTGGTCAGTTAACTGCCATGTTGTGATTTTCATGAGATCTATATTAAACGATGGACTTTTAAATAATTTATCCAACTCGTACTGAAGTTAATGAGAACATTTTCAATTTACCAAGTTATGAAAGAAGCAAAATCAGGAACTTTCCCTAATTGAAAGTATCAGCTTTATATCAACTCCTTCAACAGGACTTTGAAAGCTGCTATCGGAGTATCTCTGGAGCAAGAATTAAAAGCCTCATTGTCGAAGCCCATAACAGCCTAGCAGCTTCAGATTTCCCTTGTCCTTTCCCTCCTTTCTATGCCAGGCAAAACAAATAAGGACAGTGGCTGCCAAACACTGTGTTCCTGCAGGGCTGGCTTTGTGGAGTTACAGAAAATAAACGAGGCATCCTTGAGCATGAGAGCACCATTGGTTCAGGCTCCCTGCCCATAGTGGTTGTATGGATTCCTCTACTCAAGGGAAACAAAAGTGTGACTGCATACAAATATAGATAATCCATAGCCTCAGAAATCCACAATGTGGGGTGAGCACTCAGTGCAGCTATTTACAGTTGCACTTAAAATGTCTTCCATTCCTGGCGTCACATCAAAGTTACAAACAGCTTTGGTAATGATGTTTGTTTATTCTAAATTCTTTAATCTATTGGCGAAGTAAGTTACCACCAAATTCCATTGTCAATTAATTTTGTTTGTACCATTCCTAGGACAGCCTGATTTACCCTGATCAGACTCTCTCCTTGTTTTCTGTATTCTCCAATTGCTTTGAACATATTTATTCAAGCATGGCCTTGCTGTTAAAGGTCTTTCATGCCATGTTTTTCCTTTTCATTTGAAGAAGTCTTTCTCCAACTCTGAACCAGTATACAGAGAAAAATAAAACAAACTAATGAGTGTTTAAGAAATTGACAGGTATGAGATATATGTTTACTGTCATGCAACTGTGGAAAGCACCAATAAAATAATTGTTATCGGAGCAAGCCAAACGAACGAGCAAGCAAAGAAACAAACAGGGCCACTGCTCCTTTTGAACAAGCTTTTACAGCAATAAGGCTCATTATCAGACCTTTCTCATCAAAAAAGGTAGTGTGGACAATTTAATAGTGTAACTGAACAGAACCTGTATCAACCATCGTTTCCAAATTTTGAATGTTTTTTTTTCTTTTCTTTCACGTGACTCAGTGCTGTTTCAATCCATGGGAAATCTTACCCCGTACCTGAACACCACCACCTTGCAGGGCATTGAGTCCTGTGCTGCCCATCTGTCTGCTTTTGGTTCTCTGTCTCCCAATGGAAAGATCTGCACCTGTAATAGTCTCTGTATTTCATTTTTGTTCATTATCATTATTGTCAGAGGAGAGCAGCCATCTTGCTTCTGCGGGAGGAGGCTTGTGCTTTTATTCCCTATTTTACAAAGTCTCAGAAAAGGAGGGGTTTGAGTTTAAAGCAGATAACCCTTTGCTTGACTGTAACAAACAGTTCCCAGCAAAGATCATGTTAACCTGCACACTCCCAGCTGGGGAGTCCCTGTTGGTGTGTGTACTTCTATTGGTGTTTTCAGCCCAAGACATGTGTGGAAGGAATCGTGTTCGGACCGAGAGGTGTCTGGGATCAGCGACCATGGTGGCATTTCTGGGAGACACCATGGAGATGTCTGATTCCATTCTCCCCTGAAGAGTACTCGTATGTCACAGTCATGGTCCTCAGTGTCTCCCTGCACTGGTAGTAACAACATCTGTTAGCTTTGCCCAAGGGGAAGAAAACTTTGATCTTATAATCTGAGCCTAGCATTAGATTTTAGCCCACGACTCCCAGCTTTCCTTTGTGGTACTGGAACAGTGTCAAACATCACTGATCTGTGTTCCTTCAAAGTGAGACATTTGTTAGAAGTTTGATGGGTGAGAAGAGAAGAAAGGGTAGATATTTAATCTTAAATGATCAATGCCAGATGATCAATGCAAGAGATATTCTCTGAAAGTCATTGCTTAGAGCTTAAAACAGTCCTGAGGTTCCATGGAAGTGATCCACGTAACTTCCATGACCCTCAAAGGAGGTTGTAGTCAAACCAGATGAATCCAGTGTTGTTTTTGTATTGTTGATCTGATAAATTATAATTCAGTGTGGGTTCCATTTAGGTTACACTGTGGTAAATCAGTTGGAGAAAGGAGAGCGCTGAACTGTTTGTATCGTGGTTGTTTTTTTTTTTATAACAAAATGACCATTTCAGCACCTGTGAAAGAGGTTCCTTTCTATTTTCTACCTTTTCTTGTGCAGATCCAACAGAACAGAAAGTTTTGAAGCTGTCTGTGCATGAGCAAATTGGCAAATTACTTTTTATTCTACAGACAGCTCAAGAAAAATAGCTGGAAAGGGAATAGAGATAAGACTTGTTGGGAAAGTTGCACAGAGTCCTGCTTCAGAATACACTGTGGTTAAGCTCTTCATGGACAGCCAGTTTCAAAAAAGGCCAGCTCCTCAATGCATAGTGATTAGCCATATTTTAAGCCATTATTTAAAAATGGCATCAGAGCATTAATATTTTCACTGAGTGGGGTGTAACCTCAGGGTAGATTTGTGTCACGTGGCCTCAATTTTCTGCACTTGTTTCCTTGCACTTTCATCGACGATGGTTGTGGACTGAATAAAGACCCACAAGCGGTCCCTTTCCTTGAGACCTTGCTCTAAATACTGCAGGGATTCAGGTTTTGGTTTTGTTTCACATGTAACTGACTTGCTCAGCAAAAAGGCTGAGCTGTTATATTTGTGCTGACATATCCTTTCCTCTGTGACAGAAAGAATGTGGCTCGCAGTCTGGCAAGTCAACGTTGTCCCCACCAGATCTATGTATTTGACAGCAGTCCAGTTCTTATAAGATCTGAATTTTCAAATATGAAAAATGCCATGGACAAGTGTGCTGTTCACCTAATGAATGACTCTGGTGATAGGGAGACTTGACCCACTTCAATCTGGCAAGATCAGTGGAGAACCAACTGGTGTCGAGGGCAGGTTGGATGTTCATGGAGTGGGCAGCTGAGCAATAGAGGACAATACACAGGCAGGGATTTAAAAGAGTGAATATTTTTGTACATACGTATATGTTTTTTTCAGTATATATCTTTAATGTTATTCTGCAGAAAGAGTATGGGTTTTCTCTGCATAGAGAAAGCAAAAGATTATCTTTAGGGTGAGCAACTGAATATTTCAAAGGAGCCAAGGCCAGGAGCAAGGGTAGCTGCTAAATGAAGTTATTTGGTCTCATTTGGGTTACGTATGGGTAATTCTCTTATCCATCTTGAAGACTGACCATAGCCCTTGCAGAACCAATGTTCTCATTCTGAATCAGCTGCTGCTGAGAACTCTTCATTGCCCGGAAGAGACTGTGAAGCATAAGGATACTGATCTCCAAATGTGGGCCCTTAAAATTAGGAGCACAAACACTTCATTTTGCTTTCTTTTTGTTGGAGAAGATGTGGTAAGTTACCCCAAGTGAGTCTATCCTATGCTCTCTAGGTGTGGTTGGGTGGTTGAGAGTATTGAGTTGACCTCTCCAACAACCTGATAAACTCACGGATGTAAAATGGTTGCTTTTATTTCTAGGTGGCAAGGAGCTGTTATTGACTGGAATGGCACAGAACCAATCTTGTGACTGACCCAACCTGCACTTTGTTTGTACAGAAAAATAAAGGAAATGTCAGAATTAGTGCATTCCTATTCCCACCAGTACAGGAAATAGGAGAGGAGTTCTATGCCATTTATGGTGAGGAAGAATGACATGGCTGTGTGCGGGCTGGAGGAGCTTTGTTCACTTCATGCTTCGGATATTTTGCTTATAATGCAAACAACACTTAGATAAATTCTTTGTTGCTGCCTTTAATGTACAGTTTCAAAATGTAGACTGAGTCTCCAGTGCCAAGTGATGGTTATGGGTGAAGCAGGGGAGCTGTCATTATCCCCTTGTGGTCCCTTTCTGGATCAACTCCGTATCCTGCAATTGTTCCCAAAAATCTGATGAAAGGAGACTAGCCACTATTTCTGTCCCTGTTCTCGCCTTCCTGTACTGCCTTATTCTTCACCTGCAACACTCCAGTGCCAGTATGAAACATCATCCAAGAAATAAATATTCACTTTGTTACCATATATTATGGACTCTAAATCTAAGACTGAACATACTGGTAACCACAAGGTCTTTGGATTACCTACTGGGGTTTATTTGCACCAAAGTGATCGAAAAGTTCTGTGGTTTGCTGCTTCAAAAAAACCAGAAGTGATGCTAGATTGGAAATGTAAAGGGCATCTGTCTGTGATAGGTACTGTTATTCATGATTAAATCAAGTGCGTGTGAGAAAATGGTGTATGGTGGAGAGGTACCACGAGGTACCAAAACAGCAGTTTGCATTCTGAAATGAATCCTTTGAGTGTAATATTTTGGCAAAAATTTACCAAAATTGGAATGACTTACTGAACTGAAGATGGGAAAAAACGCTTTGTACAATATTAATTGGTAACGGACAAGCTGCAGAGAAATGATGTTTCTAGAATTGTTTTTGTCCTTTGGGAGTGCATATATCATGGGAGTTTTGTAACAGATTTTGATTTCTGTTTTGATTTCTGATTTTCTGGAAGTTTTATCATAGCACCCTCTCACTGGTTGGTATGCAAACCTCTCTGAGCCCAGATAAACCACTTGCTATTTTCAAAATCAGTTTCCATCAGAAATTCTGTTATACTCTGTGTAGTGAAAGAATCCAAGCTGTCTCTACAGATAAATATTTGAGGGTGCTAGCACATGAGCTAGATTTGGAAACCAACCTGTGCCTGAGCTGTACATGTTACCAGAAGACATTAGGTAGTCTGTGAATAAACATCTGGCTCTGCTTTGCTTCCTGCAAGCATCAAACTGTCTACATGCAGTAAAGCATCTCAGAGCTGCGCTCGTTTTCATTTTAAGCGATGCAGTACAATGTAATCTGTTTGGTTTAGGTCAGATGAGCAAACTTCTTTCTGTGAACTTGGTGAGATGAATATCTCCCCTTCAACCGTGGTGTCACGGAGAGCATCGGATCTGAACCCATTCCTGGTTCCCCTTGGGGTACATTACATGAGCTTTGCCCACTCCCTTCATTGCACTGTATGTAGGGGGATGTTTATACTGCTAGCTGCAGGTGGGCTCAAGGCTGCCTTTATGATGCACACTTCATCTACCCTTCAAGAACTTCATTTTCTGGATCCAGAGCATCCAAAGATCCCAGTTTCACACAGCTTGGAAAACCAGGGACACAGTGGTGGCTGGGCATGGTGTCAGCCAGGCCACCAGCTTGTGTTAAACATCTTTCTTTTGATTTTTCCTATAAACTACAGTCCCTATGTGCTTAACGGTGCAAACATAATCTGAGAGGGCAGCAAGAACATAAAAAGGATCATTCAGAATGTGTTTGGACAGAAAATAGTGTAGAGATGATAAACAGTGGAAGATTTTTGGAGCTAAGTGTATCAAGAAAACCTCTTTTCTGGAAGTGTTCCTCTGGGGAGCTGCTGTGTTACTGCCCTGATTTCATCTGACTGGAATATGGATGTCTCCAGTGCAGATATGTGTTGAGGAGCTGTTCCTCTGGGCTTCCTTCAGAGTAGGGTGTGATTTATCTTTTCTTATAGACAAGCAAAAATGTGCTTCTGACTGGAGGATTATAAATAAATGAGTATAGATGGAGCCCAAGGGGATTGCCTCAGATGAACTCCATCCCTCAAGATGTAAGAATTTTTCAGGGTTTAAGAAAGAGTTGAAGATGAATGAATAAGGCTTGGAAAATGATTATGTTTTATGGTTTATCTTGAAAGATAAATGAAGGTGGGAGAGAGCCCTGTACTCTGATCCTCTTTTTAAAACAGCCCGTGAAGTCTGTAAGGCTCCTTTCATACTGATTATGGAGAATATTTGTGCTGAGCCTTAAATCCTATTACAACAGAATCCCATTGAGCCAGATCTTTCTGTAATTATTTCGACACACATTTTTTTTTTTTGTCTGTGAAGTCCATTGTCTGCCATCTGTTTAAGATGAACTAACTCAAGATTCACCTGTGCCAAGAAATATAACACTTGGGCCGTGTTACTGAAGCAGTGCTTCTGCAGGGCAGTCCCACCAAGCTGGAGCACTGCGTAGCTAAGCTGCTGCCACCAGCCTTGCTCCTGTGGCATCCTTCAATAAAAAGGGAATGGGTGATGAAAATACTCATTTAGATCTACCTCTTCGGCAGAAAACCAACCAACCAAACCTCTATCTATTTCTGCATCAAGAAAGAGACTCGTGTATTTTAATTTGATGGTAAAACACACGAAGCAGTTTGCCATCACACATCTTTTGGAATCCAGTGATCTGACAGACCAATGCAAAATGTTATACAGCAATGCAGAGACCTTTGCACAGACCTGTGCAGAAGCATATCCTGTTGTGGGAGCCTACATCTAGTTTGTTGATTATGTTTTCCTTTTCATTGTTTCCCGTTTTCATTTTCATTGCCCGATGAACGTGACTTCCTGAGGTGAACAAAGCAACTGTTTGTGAATAGTGGAGTACAAGACACTGGCACTGGGCCTCTCTGTATATCTTAAAATCATTCTCTTCCCTTCTGTGTGATGAAAAATAACACCCTTGGCTGAGACAGGACGCCTTAGCTTACAACAGACATCACCCATTGTAAATCTAAGCAGAAGTGCTATTTTGGTAAAGTGTCATGATGATTGCTCTTGTGCAAAATGTATAGTTAACTTGGTTTTGTACAGAATGTCCCATACAAATAAAACCTTTAAAGAAAACCTAATAGCACTATCTCATATTTTCACTGCTTTTATTTTATTAATATTATTATTTTTTTAGTAATTGATCTGCCAAGGGAAATTAATCTGAGAGATTGGATTTTAACAGCTTCATGGGCCTCCTCCTGTCAGTGAAATAGAATCATAGCATGGCTTGGGTTGGAAGGGACCTCAAAGATCACCAAGTTCCAGCCCCCCTGCCAAGGCAAGGCCACCAACCTCCAGATCTGTCACTAGACCATGTTGCCCAAGCCACCATCCAGTGTGGTCCTGAACACCTCCAGGGACAGAGCATCCACAGCTTCTCTGGGCAGCCTGTGCCAGCACCTCACCACTCTCTCTATAAAGAACTTTCCCTTGGTATCCAGTCTAAACCATTCCCCTTGTCCTATTGCTACCCATCCTTGTAAAAAGCTGTTTCCCCACCTTGTAATAATCCCCATTTAAAAACTGGAATCCCGCAATGAGGTCTCCTCTCAGCCTTCTCTTCTCCAGGCTGAACAAACACAGCTCCCTTTGTCTTCATAGAGGAGGTGCTCCAGCCCTCTGAGCATCAGTAATAACATCATAAGAAGAAGTTGAGCTTCCCTCTTTGAGCAGAACCACAGTACAACTGGAAACGCAGGGCGGAGGGACCCATTCTGAGCTCAGTGCTCTCAGATCTGAGCAGCTACAGGTGCTGAAACCAACCTGTCTGGGGCTGGTTGGAAACGCGAGGTACTGTCTTCCTGCATCAACGCACATCCACCATGCTCTGTTTGAACCTACCCAGTGCTATGAGAGAAAACTACAAGGATCTCATTATTGAGCTTAGTATGAAATCATAGCATCAAGGAATCATTGGAAAAGACCACTAGGGTCATCTAAGACCACCCAACCCCAACTCACCCCACCATGCCCACTGGCCGTGTCCCCAAGTGCCACATCTCCATAAACACCTCCAGGGATGGTGACCCCACCACCAGCTTGGGCAGCCTGTTCCACTGCCTCACTGCTTTTTGGGAGAAGAAATTGTTCCTAATATCCAACCTGAGCCTCCCCTGGAGCAACTTAAGGCCATCACCTCTCATAAATGAACTGCATCATCCTGATCAAAACCTGGGGTATCATCAACAATTGAGAGTTGTTTAGAAAGTTTGTGCAAGGCGGACATGTGCGCATGAAGTTTCTTGTCCATCTTCAGGTCGCTGTGCATAGACCTCTCACTGGAGCTGATGAAGCTGCTGGAATTGGTTTTGTGCATATCTACCTGTCCCTTGTTGTACTGGTCAAATCTAGGAGCAGTCTGAGATCTGATGACAGACACATGAGCAAATCTGTGCAATCACTGCGTGGTTTGTTCCCAGAGAGTTCAAAGATGAAAGCTTGTGTCTGTTGTTTTCAGTTCTTGACTTTTCTGAGGCAGATTGCTTTTTGTTTTTCTTTTTAATACGTAGAACGGGGTAATATGGAATGACAGGAAACAGTCACTTTAAAAATCAGAGGAAAGTTGAAGTGCTTGGGAAAATGACACATAGGTAAGCCAAGTTTAACAGAACTTATAAGTGGTTTCGGGGCTCCAAAGATTCCATTGCTGTACCTGAGATACTTGAAAGAAGCCCAGTTTTCTGTTGGTAACTGGGAGCTCTACCGAAGTACAATGGTCCCAAATAGCTATTTTTTTTTATCTTCTTCTGAGAATGCTGCTGCCAATCTTGCAAAAGAGTGAAATATTTCTTCAGGGTGCCTCCATGATTAGAGATATGGTTATGGAAACAGTGTGACGCAGAATACAGGCACGTTTTGCTGGTATGTCTGTCAGTCCTCCCCCAGAGTACATTCGTTATTGAGGAATCTGCCTGGAATCATGTCACATTTAGCAGTATAGCAGAGGGGGGTTGCTGAAAACTAAACTAGAACCAAAGCCTGTGCTTTAATCATTCATCTGTTCAGAACATACCTGTAGAAACCTAAATCTTCATAATCAATCACCAGAGCCTATAGGGCAGATTGATGTTGTGTTTGGATGGATAATAGGAACAATTTGTTCTCCAAAAGAGCGGTCAGGCACTGGCACAGGCTGCACACGAAGGTGGTGGTGTCACCATCCCAGGAGGTGTTCCAGAAACATTTAATTCCTATACTAAATTAAGTAAAAAAGGGACATGGTTTAGTGGGGAAATATTGGTGACAGGTGGATGGTTGGGCTGGATGATTTTGGAGGTCATTTCCAGCCTTGGTGATTTTGTGATTCGATGTTTCTTTGTTTTTCTCTCAACGAGTAAGATCATGAAGGAAACAGAGTTTTACTTGTGGAAAGAGGGTGATTACTCCTGATTGCTGCTTGTCTGTATGACCAGTCCACTGCATAACCTAAGGAAACTGCATCCCATTAAGAACACTCAGAATATAGTAGTACTCTTCTTTTATTTGTTTTCATTGGCCAAAAGATAATAAACCCCACAGCAGTTCTGAAATAAGGAAGCAGTTTCTTCTTATCAGCTTTGTTTATAAAACCAGAGAAGGAAAAAGGGCATTTTCAATCAGATACTTTATTTGTTGTTTCAACCAGGGTGGGAAGGGGTTGTTTTGAGATTGGAAAGCCATATAGTTTTGTGATGTCCCTCATTAACAATAGTTTTTGTCTATATTGACACAGAAGCAAGCTTAGAGTTTAAGAAGAAAAACCCTTTCAAGAATGCAAAGGGATTTTCCAATAAGGTAAATGGTTATTAGCAATCCAAAGAACTTCAGGTTTCACCTTTCTCCCTGTTGCTGTTTGCCTTTTCTTGGAGGAATTATGTTAAACTGCAGCAGTTGACTCTTCTGTGCTTACAGGCACAACTTGGTCTGCACAGCAGAGCAAAAGTGGAGTACGTCAACAGATACATGGACAAAGGGGACACGTAAGTAAACCACCATAAGAAGCAGTAGTCTTAAAGCCATGTCTTCTCAACAGACAAGGTATGAGAAGTACTGTGAATGCACAGAAGACTTTGGAATATGCATGAACTTTTCTCTTACCATTGAGTCATCTACCAAGTGGTTTTGTTCCTGCGTTTTCTACCATGGTCTTCATGATTGCTACGAGACAAACTTAATTAAAAGATACACAGGATTATTCTTTACAGCACTTCTCCCAGGTAACTCGTTGTAGGGTGAGATGTAATGGCCTCAAGCTGTGCCGGGGGAGGTTCTGGTTGAATATTAAAAACAATTTATTCTCCAGAGACTGTTAAAGCACTGGCACAGGCTGCCCAGGGATGTGGTGGAGTCACCGTCCCTGGAACTGTGCTGGAACAGTAGAGACATGGCACTTGGGGACATGGTCAGTGGACATGGTAGGTTGGGGTGGGATTGAACTTGGGGATTTCAGAGGTCTCTTCCAAACTTTATGATTCTACGATTCTGTAAATAGGAGAGGACAGAGAAACAGAGATGTAGCAGAGCTCCATCAGCAATGGGGAAACGAGAAGGACAAGAAGGGAGAGTCAAGGAGTGGCACAGGGTGGTGGTAGAGTCACTATCCTTGGAGTTGTTCCAGAACTGTGGAGATGCGGCACTTGGGGACATGGGCATTGGGCATGGTGTGGTGAGGTGGGGTTGGACTGAATGATCTTAAAAGGTCTTTTCCAATCTCAGTGAATCTGTGATTCTTGGCAGTATCCTCCTGAAACAGCTTCTTTCTGCAAGTGTAGCCCAACCTGTGAATATCAGGCAGGATCCATCTTCTGTACTCAGAGGTGGCCATGGGGTGGATATCTCCATGTAAAGTAGGGTCTTAGCATAGCCTGTACAGACACTGGTGGGACAAGGGCAATACATGAGTATGAGTCATCTGACCTATGTGAGGAGTCTATGTGGGGGGAAGTTAATTGCATTTTTTCACTTCCCTGCCTACTTCTGGTTGGCTCTCAGTGGATTAAACTGAGTATATGTAGGGTAGTACGAGTAAACCAGGTGAATCCCAGTGACAAAGACAGAAAAGAAGTAGAATGTGTTTACAGACTCCATTTCATTGACAAAATGAGGGAATAAGATGAATTGTTCAGAGATGCCTCCTGGCTGCTGAGTACAGGGGAAAGCATCCCTCAAAATTTGGGAAAGAAATTTCAGGGCTTAGCAGCCAAAATTTGCCAGTGCTTGGAGAAGGAGCTGCTGATGAAGGTTATTCACATGAAAACACGAGAAGTGTATTAAAGTCGAGATCTGGAAGGTGTCCTGGACATGAGATGTTGTGAGCAGAGATTTTCTTGTATAACAGAACTAGGATGGTGTCACAATCCTCATAAAACACCCAAAGTATCTGCACCTCGTGTGGGTGTTCTGCTTATTTTCTTATTGTTTTCTTATCACTTGGCAAGGACTTCCAAATTACTCTAAGAGGTATTCTGGGCATTTGTAAGAATACTTCATGCTCTGGAATTCGGCAAATATTTATTCATCGATGAAACACTAGCAAAGAATGTGTAACAAAAAAGAAAAAACAAACCACCAAGTGCCTGTTTAGCTCCTGTCAAGAAAATACACGGAGAATATGAGTTTGAAAACTATGTTCTGCAAAGATACCTTTTGCTGAGACGTACTTGGTTTGGTAAGTGCTGTGGATGGGAGCCAAGGTCTCCAGACCTTGAACTGAGGATCCTCATTTGTCAGTGTGACAAATGAGCAATGCTTTGTGCTGGTATTGCATGGCGTGTGAAGAAAGGAGGTCTTTTACGAGCACTTCAATACAAAACAGTGTTATTACAACTGACATCCTTCTCAGGGCTGAATTCCTATCACGCACAATATCCTTCCTGAGCCACTCTTGGTCAGGTCACTTCTGTAAGAAACAATCCACTTGCATTAAGGTTAATGATTCCACTTTGCAAATGGGACAAGTCCAATGCAAGCATGTACTATGATCTGCTCTACTTTTATTGATGTCCTTTTTCAGGAGCTTTCAGAGTCAGTAACAGGTGAGTATATAAACACAGTGAAAAGCTGAAAATCAAGCTGCTTGTACTACGATAAGAGGGATAGCTATGGGTACCCATATGTTTACTTCTCTAGGAGAGAACTGTCCAATGGCCGCATACCATACACTTCGAGAAATATACATGTGCATGAACAGCAGAAGGTACAGAAAAAGAAATCAGAATGATTATTTTTCATGTTGGACACAGTTTATTGGGTTACATAGAACAGTTTTAAGGCACAAGCTGTATTTTTAGGAAAACCGAGTGAGAAATGCAGGAGTGAGACTGAACTATCAGCTATCAGACCATGGTAGGAGCTGTTAGTCTCCTCTAATTGAACTGACCCATATGCAAATTCTCCTGATTTTCTACACTCCATAGATACCCATTGCCTTCCTCCTTTGAATTTCCCCACCTGCTAAGAGCCCTGAAAGGCACTTTGCTATTTATGATATAAAAGCAGCAAACATTTTTGCTCCCTTTGCTTGTTTTTTCCAGTTTACGTGCCATACATCTGACGTGTAGCAGTGAGTTAGAAAACCTCTTCTGTGGTCTTGGACAGAAAAATGGCAGCAGGGCTTGAGAAGACAAGGGTGATCTATGAAGTTTCCAGGACAAACAGGACAGGTGACTTTTGCTTAAAGGAAAAATGGTGTTCCTTGCTTAAAAAAATAATCAAGTAAAAGTAAATCAATACAGAGAATATATGTTATCTACAACTGTTCCAGAAAGAGTTTCCTACAGAACAACCATTACAAGTCATTGTAAGTCTCTTGGGAACACCAGTCAAAAACATCAGCAGTTAATTACTCGAACTTCCTAAATCAACCTTCTTTGGCATGACATGAAGTGAACAAGAGCAATAAAAGCAAGGAAGTGCATTGTGCTTTGTCCTGTCCAACTCCTGTTCAGACAGGCGTAGGTCACAAGCACAAATGTAACCAGGCATGAATTGTTTTTTATTTTAATTCATGGCCTTGGGTTAAATTAAATGAACACACTGGAAAGGCCAAGGTGAAACAGAGGGCCAGGACCCCAGACTGCGTAAATCCTCTGACTTCAGCTGAGTTTTGTCATTTCCACACCTTCAGAGTATAGCCTCTCTAAAAAGCATCAAAGAGTTTAGATTGTATTGCTAAGTATCTAATCACATCCCACGATCTCCATCTCCAGGCCATGGAAATGGAAAAAGGATGCCCTAGAAGGGCTGGTAAAATAGAGAGACTGAACAAATCGTCATTTCCAGGGTCTTCATAGCATTGGCTCTGGGGAATGCATGTTGGACTTCTGCTAAATTTTACTGTGGAGATGGAGCTATTATTTTCCTATGACTCTGATTGTCTTCAGTCCTGGGGCAACAGAACGGTTTTGTGGGTTCTGTGGCTGCTGGAACAAGTCCAGAAGGAAAGGATTCCATACCCTCGTGTTTTTTACCAGATTTGGAAAAAAGGAAAATGTTTTGTGTAGGCTCTGCTTGAAAATTATCATCTTTTTTTTTTACTGTGAAACCATTCTGCAATATCTAGAATGCTTACTTGATAAGGTAGGGGTATTGCTCTTTCCCTGATCTGTCTTTTCTTGCCCTTGTGTCTCACAGCTGGGTTGGTGAGTTTTCCAGGAGAAGGAGTTTGCAAGAAAGGATGTGAATGGGACAGCAGTAGGTGTCTATTGCACATCTTCGACTGAGAGTGAATGGGAAGGAAATCCAGAGGAAAGGCTAGTGCCTTAATGGGAGGGAAGGAGCCAAAGGGAAAAGCACACAATAGCAAATAGAAATTGTATATCAGGAAGAGTTTTATAGGATCTCAAAACCTTCAGAGTCGTGAGTGAGTGGATGATGTTATCTGGCTGAAAGGAGTGTACATTGAGATGTTGGCCACACAGGATTCTCTGGCTTTGGGAGCTTAGTGAAGTTTGGGTAATGGGAAGCAGAAGGAAATGGTGTTTCTGGATCAGCAGGTGGGAAAATTAGACTAGTGCCATGCAGAATAGCTGCAGGCAGGTTGACGTCTTTTATCTGTTAATGTACGTAATTAAGGGCTAATCACCATAAACACAGAGGCTCCTCAAGAAGTCAAGGAACCAAAATAAATGGAGGAAACTCAAGAACATAATTAGTGCCAACCTGACCCAGCTGCTCCTGGGCCAACTGAAGGAAAGGAGTCTGGCCACATGGCTCAGCTCAGTCAGAGACCCTCCTCCCAGAAGGTCTTGGAGGAAGTTACGGACTGCAGTGGTGTAGGGAGGCCTAGGATAAACCTTTGGAGATTGTATAAAATGTATTCAGGTTTTTTTTTTAAGGCAACTGAAAGAATGTGGAAGATGTAGGATGGGACTGATAAATGTGTCTCGGTGAGCAACAAGTGCAGGATAGAAACAGAAGAGAATAAAAGGGGTCAACTGGGAGTAGGGTATGGAGTCTAGGAACTGGAAGTGGGATAGACCATGGCCTTGAGGCCAAATATTGGAGGGTCAAAGGGTCAGTGAGTTGGCTACTGGAGGAGCTGCAGGCCATATTTTAAGGTTGTTGAGGGAGTTTGAAGTTAGTACTTCTGGGGAATTCTAGCAGTACTTCTGGATTAATGTGATCCCGTCAGGCCTTGCTTGAATCTGTGAGTTTCTGATTTATTAAGTCATAGTAAAGGTGAGCATCTGATAGGTTGAATCTCATTCAGTTTTAATCACAAATGCAAAATTAAATGTCAGATGTCTGAGCTAGAGTGTTACTGATTCTTACCTCCATGCCAACCCAGCGAAGCTATGACTAATACTGGATTCTATTTTGCTGAGCTTCTTAGTGGTGATAATAAAACATATCCTCCTTACCCAAAAGCATTCCAAGTCTAAATGGATTCTAACCACAAGACTTTATGTAATGGATAACTTCAGTCTGTGGTCAAAATCCAAATTGAAGACGCCACCCAAAATCTTATTGTAAACAAATGTCAAACCTCTTCTATTCTTCAGGTTCAGAAATAGCATCTGCTTTGATTCTCTCATCTGATGCTGATCATGTTAAGATGGTTTTCTTTGCATCAGCAGTTCTTGCTTTCCAGTTTATTGCTGTGGATTTTGAAAATAAAAGACTCTTTTTCTTTCTTTTCTTCTTTTTCTCTCTCCTCTCCTCTCCTCTCCTCTCCTCTCCTCTCCTCTCCTCTCCTCTCCTCTCCTCTCCTCTCCTCTCCTCTCCTCTCCTCTCCTCTCCTCTCCTCTCCTCTCCTCTCCTCTCCTCTCCTCTCCTCTCCTCTCCTCTCCTCTCCTCTCCTCTCCTCTCCTCTCCTCTCCTCTCCTCTCCTCTCCTCTCCTCTCCTCTCCTCTCCTCTCCTCTCCTCTCCTCTCCTCTCCTCTCCTCTCCTCTCCTCTCCTCTCCTCTCCTCTCCTCTCCTCTCCTCTCCTCTCCTCTCCTCTCCTCTCCTCTCCCTGATATCCCTTTGAGCTGCCTAAAGAACCCAGTGCATTGGGTTATGTTTTAAAACAACTGTTTTTTTTCAGGTTAAAGAGCAAGTACATTTTGTTTCCCAAAGTGCTAGTACATTTTCCATTCTATACCATAACCAGAGCAAAATAAGGAAAAGAGCTTTACTTTTTTATTCCCTTGTCAAAAACTTAGGATTATTTTGAAATGGAAGTGTTGGTGTGCATGTGAAATGCTGCTCTGGTCTGGAGGACTGTTTAGGCAGAATAGCACAATTCTGCTAAATGATGAGGTGTAAATGGTCATTTCTTACTTCTAAGCTTGCAATGTTACACTTTTTCGTGCCATTTGTACCATAAAAATAAATGTTACTTGTGGTTGGCTGAACTGATGCCTCCTGACCTGATGCTTCAACAGCAACTTTAGGAAAATGTGGATCGTGTTCGGAAAGCCATTGATCTCTCCAACCAATGAACACAACTACCTCAGACACAGGACTCTCACATGGGAATGTTCAGAAAACAGGTAGCTCTCAGCCCTGAAATGAGACCCTCGATCCAGCACATTCCACACTTCCCCCTTTTGCAGGTCAGGTACATTCTCTGCATGCAAAGACCTCTCATGGTCCACAGCGATGGCCCATCACCCCTATAGCTCTGTGTACGACCCCCACAGGCTGCTCCAAGAGACTTAATGCCTTCAGTTGTTGTAGTTCCATTAATTTTTTTATATATTTTTTGTTGCCCCCTCCTTTTTTTTCCCCACATGGGTCATAGCCAACCTTGTCTCTGCGAAGAACATAAATGTATATCAGAAAACCAGGGTTCATTTTCTGGGCTTTTTCTCCATGCTCTTTCTGGGCTTGCAGAGGGCCTCACTACTTTTTCTGGCATCAAGATTTAGTGTGGAAATATTGGTGGCAGGTGGATGGTTGGACTTGATGATCTCAGAGGTCTTTTCCAACACTGGTGATTCTAAGGTCAATATCATTTATTTAAGGGAGACCTTTTAAGATCTCAGACCTCAATGGACTGCTTCCCAGCTGAGATTTTTGAGCAATTCCAGTGCAGTGCATAGGAAACGACCTCTGGTGACTTTCTTCTTCTTTCAGTGACCGTGCTAGAGGGTGCCAAAATGATTGCTGCTATAACAAATAAACTAAGCCATGCTGTAGTTTCCCTTTGTAAATTAGGAGTGAAAACAACGAACGCTTCTAAACGTTCTCCAGAGGAAAAAGCAACAGTAGTGGTAAGTGCTGATGCAGGTTGCTCAGAGAAGTTGTGGTGCCCCATCTCTTGAGATGCCCATGGTCAGGGAACAGAGCTCTGAGCACAGATGGAGCTGTGGTTGACTCTGTGCATCACAGGGAGTGGGGCTACATGGCCTTTAAATGTCCCTTCCAACTCAAACAATTCTGTGATTCTAAAGAAACTGCTTCTACACTAAAAAATAATGGCATGTGACATGCCCCCAGAGGTGATGCAGGGTTTTCTGAATGCAACTGTGTGGTAAATGACACAAACTGGAATTTGTTAACATTTGGTGAAAAGCCCCTGGTTACTGAACACGGGGAAGAAAGCAAGAGGAAAGGAATCTGAATGTAATAAAGTTTGAACATGAAGGCAAAAGTAGATAAGGATAATCACTTATGCTAAAGTAGAGTCACCCTTTGTGACTCTACTTTACTCATGTTTGCTGAGGCTCTACGTACCTGAGAGGTACAGAGACTTTTATCACTCCCTGAGCACAGCAAGAACCAAAAACGGGTCTGAGCGAACTGCATTGGTTCAGAGCATGGGAGTGTCTGGTGAGAGGAAAAGAATGGACCAGTTCTACTCTGCTGCTTCAGGAATCCATTTGAAATAAACAGATAGAATGGGTTTGGATTGCTGTTGGTCTGAAACCCAGAGCAAGTAGATTCATAGATACGTTAGGTTGAAAAGGACCTACAAGATCAACTAGTCCAACCATCCTCCTATCACCGTCCCTACCCACTAAGCTACTAAATCAAATACCTAAATATAGTAGAACAAGCAGAGCTGAATCCACGTGGAATGTTTAGGTAAACACTGCTAAATGTAAAAATAAAGGAGCGAAACTGAAAGTGAATATCAAAAAATTCCAGCTTATACTTCAGTAATTTGAAAATAAAACCTAAATTATGTATATATACATATATATATACATAATTATGTACATATATATAAATAAAACAGCTATGTATGTGATTAAAATAAGTTAAAGGAAAATTCAAAGAGGAAAGAACACAACTTCAAATCAAAGACGGGGATCAGGACCACCATCCAGTTGTAGAGTATGTGTATTTCTATCTGGATATAGTTACTGATATTTAGGACAATCTTTGCTGAATAAGTTATATCTTTCCATTCCTAATTCTTAACAGCGTGGAGTTTGAAAATAAAACTGACATCTTTGTACGCTGCCATTAAGGATTTATTTGCAAAATAAATTTGAGTAGAGGTTGCAAAATCAGAAACCAAATGTTTTTATGAGAACTAATCAGAGAACTTGCCTGGAATTACTTCTACATCAGCATCATTATTTCTTATACACCTGTCAGTACTGGCATAAACCTTGAAGAATCATTAATTACAAACTCTTACAGTACCATGCATTTCTAATGACTCACTTATTGAAGTTGATTTTAACATTACCCATATGCTTCCTTGTGAAAAAAAAACCCAAACAAAATGTAGTGTGAGAAGAAATGAAGGAAAATAGCTCAATTCTGAAGTTTAATATCTCATCAAAAGGATTTAAAGGTGATACTCTGTTCCTGTTGACATCAGTACAGTTTGATTTTGAAATGAACGAGTGGCACTCAAAAAACAGAGTTATGAGCACTGAATAAATGAAATATAAATTAAATACTATGTGAACTAACTGAAGTCAAAGAGCTTGATTTGGTTGGTTAATCTATGGTACTGTGTTCACTTCTATGGTCAAGCTGCACTCTCAGTGCTAAGATGAGGATCTTCCGCACCTCGAGTACTGTGTTCAGTTTTGGGCCCCTCACTACAAGAAGGACATTGAGGCCCTGGAGCGTGTTCAGAGAAGGGCAACAAAACTGGTGAGGGGTCTGGAGCACAAGTCTTATGAGGAGCGGCTGAGGGAGCTGGGATTGTTTAGTCTGGAGAAGAAGAGGCTCAGAGGAGACCTTATTGCACTCTACCACTTCCTGAAGGGGGGTTGTGGTGAGGAGGGGGTGGGTCTCTTCTCCCTGATAAATAATGACAGGACGAGAGGGAATGGCCACAAGTTGCGCCGGGGAAGATTTAGATTAGACCTGAGGAAGCATTTCTTTTCTGAAAGAGTGGTCAGGCACTGGAATGGCCTGCCTAGGGAGGTGGGTGAGGCACCATCCCTAGCGCTGTTCAAGAAGCGTTTAGATGAGGTGCTAAAGGATTTGATTTAGTAGTTGGGTAGAGATAGTGATAGGAGGATGGTTGGACTAGATGATCTTGTAGGTCTTTTCCAACCTTATGAACCTATGAACCTATGAATCATCAGTGCCATACAGTTACCCAAACAAATGGTTCTATGGGCAGATGGATCAGCAGGGTGACCACGTGCAAATTCCTGGACAAAACAGAGCTCTGATTGAAACAGAAATGAACTATTTTCATTTGCTGTCCCAAGCTATATCTATTTGACGAGTAAATAAGACATGGCAAGACAATCTTTGTGTCGTTAAATTAGGGTGGAATAAACTGAAGCATGTGTGCAGCTTTTAGAAAAGGAGGAAAGATGCCAAGTTGTCAAACAGGTGTAGTTTGTGAGAGCAATCAAACAACATTAAGAAAACTTGGAACTGAAACAACCAAATCTCTCATTCAACAGAAAAAGGGAGCTGAAAAAAGGCAATGCTTCTCCTAAGGCAAATGCAATGAAAAATGAGTCCACGCCAGAGCAAATGGGACCTTTCCCTGTCCAAGGAGGCAGAAGAGAATCATTACTCTGTGAATGTTCACTTAAAATTCCCCGAGCAGCAATTTTCAGGGTGCATTGCATGCTGCCCTTCTCTCCTTTTAGGGAAGCTGTGTGGAGTGGAGAATCCTGTAGCTGTCATGTGCCAAGGAGCAAACAGCACTGTTAGTTTGTATGTGCTGTATTTAGGCAACCTCTCTCTCTGCTTAGTCTGTAAGAATAACAACTTGGAAGAGAAATCAGTCACACCACTACCTTCAACACCAGAACCTCCATCTCCTTTCTAACAGTATTTCTGGAAAATTAGCACATTTTAATAGTTTTCAGAACTTCAGAACTGTCAAGACAGTGAGGGCTATAGGGATTGGTGTTAAAATGGCAGCCTGTATTCGTGGTTGGAAGTGGTGGACCTGATTGATACCACTTCCATTTAAACATGACCGAGATATCTAAGCTATGATGTTGTCTCAATATATTTTTGATGCTATCCAGAGTGAAGGCTGCCTTTAAATACATGTGTCCAAATTTTATATTCCCCCCTGATGGCTGGGTCACATAATTGACAAGTTTGTAGGCATTCAATTATAAACTGTAAAGGGAAACATGTATCTACTGCGTGACAAAATCCAGAGAAGATTCCCCATCAATGTAAAATCACCAAGAGTGCAGAGAATACCCAAGATCACATTTGGGCTCCTGGAGTTTGATGCTTTATTCCAAAATCGAACATCCAAAGAAAAGGAATCTAATGTTCAGAAGTGTTTTTCTTCCTGAAGTTTTACCTGCCTTTATAGATAAGCGTCTCACTTGAAATATATGAGTGTGGAAATATGGAAACATGCTTTCAAATTTTGAGTTATCAGGCAGGTATTGGTTAAATTCGTGGCTGTTAAAAAAATAAATCTAGCAACTCAGGGTATAGTAAACCCAGAAGATACCTTATAATTATTCCTTCTCTATGTCCTTCTGCTGATATTATAAAATATTCCGCAACCAAAGTCTAAATTTTATATTGCCATGTCTGGTACAAATCATTGCCCCTTACTAGTTCCACAACAGTTGGGAAATCAAATAAATACTATTTTCTTCTTTCACTTCTCATAAACCTATGTTAAATTCTTATTAGGTTTTATCCTATGAGACTCCAGAGCGCACACAGTCCCAGGCAGCAGTTTAGTTTGATTTAAATTATTTGCATCTGTTCAGACTCACATTAAGCTTGCTTGATTTTTCTTTTTTTTTAATATTATTTTTCTTTTCCTTCCAAAAATCCTAAGTGCACTGAAGTGATGGAACGTTGAGTTATGACTCTTAAGACTCCTGTCAGCGAACTGCAGATGTAATTTACTTTGGGAATATTTGAGCTCTGAAAAGGCTGAGTTATATTTATCCTGATACGGTTTCAATGAACTTACAATCTAATTAAAGCAAAGGGCCATATATATATCTTTTTATTATTATTTTTTTTTTTATTTTTCATTGTAGGCATTTGGGATACTCTTACATCTGCTAGAGCACGACTTGCAAATCATAGGAGGGCTTTGTTGATTATTTTCATTTACTTAATAATCTCGGACTCAGCTGTTGAAGCTTCTCTATGTCTTTCACAGAGAGGTCAGATTCTACTGAAAACATCAATCTTGTGGTGACAGAAAAAGGTCTTACAGCAAGTCCTGAAGTTTCAGAGAGCTCTGTGCCCAATCTGCTAAATGGGTAAGCCTTGTTACGGACTCAGAAGTTCTTATTTGGGCTTGAAACTCATGTGTTCTGGAAATCATCCCGCAATGAGCACTGGTTTAAGAACAAAACAAAACAAAACTTTCTGGAAGTTATTTCTAAGGTGATAGACGTGTTCTGTGAATTCAAAATAGAACAAAGCTTGCTTAGTTGTGTTGACTGGGTCTGAAATATCATGAGCCCTGTGCCTTCCGCATAATTCTGGCAGATGGACAGTCTGTCCCAGCCAAATCTCCACTGTGCCAAAGAAAGAAAACATGCCAGAGGGCATTATTTGATGTTTGTCAATATTTCAGTTTTCAGAAAGCCTACAGATGAAAATTTAAATGAGGTTTAATTTGTTCTTCAGTAGTTTACTGACAAAGGGAACAGAGAGAAAGGTGTATTTTTCTCCATGTCTTAACGTATGTCCTTGTGAGTAAACCTTTGATGAAGTTTCAGTTTTGAGGTCCATGCTCTACGATACTTGGAATCCAGGAATAGGAAGAGAATGAGGATACGAAGTATATCAGCAGACAAACCAAAGAGTGCACCTAGAAGAGCAGAAGGTTTTTTGTTGTGAGTTCTGTCAAAACAGTTTATGAAGTCACTGCTGTCAGGACCCTTGTGCGTAATTACAAGAATTTGTGGCTGAATTAATGCATTCAGAATATTGATGATTTCATTTGGGTTTAAGGAATCTGAGTACTCTTTTAGACAGCTTAGAAATAATAAGTAAAGACAATAAAGAATAAAAAATGATATAGATTATATGTCTGTGCTTGTGCTGTTTTCCTGGAGCTGCAAAATGAGCAGAGAATGACTAGGAGTGCACAACAATCTCTGCTGGAAGAGTGTTGGTGGAGAAGAGATATCTGCAATGTGGCCCAACAGAGCTCCAGCAAAGAGTGCTACGGACAAGTCTTTAGCTGGACTGCCTCTGTCAAAACTCTTTTCCAACCGTTCAGCAACTATGTGGTGTTCTGCCAAGGTGCAAGAAGTACTTCATTGTAAATTAATGCCTTTATCTATTGGCAAAGCAATTGGAAAAGGAGGTGGGGTTATGGCACTGTGTCCCACAAGTCGGAAGGGTCCAAAACCCCACAAGAGGTGAGGCTGAATTTATGTGGATGCCCCTTCTTATTCCTTCCACTTAGAAACCAACCTCCTCGGCCTCTCTTGGCCCTTCTCCCTTTGGGAGTCACCTCCAGCTACATCTCTCGTAATATAATCTTCTTTTCTGGTTAATCGCTTCATACCACATAACAGCATTTTATCAAAACATGTTTCTAATTAATCTGTTCTGGATAAGATCCCACCTTCAGGAAAAAGTGCAACTGACTGAAGTGGGAGGAAGATCAGTGTTTGTCATGTTCTTTTCAGTTAAGAATGTACCAAGGTCTTGTGAAGCGTAATCAAAGAAAGTGATTTGTCTCTGACAGTCAGTCTCTCCTGAGCCTTCAAGAGGCTGTTCAGCTCATTAAGAGCACCTTACAAAATATTGTTCTTGGAGGCAAAAAAAGGCACAAACATGATTAACTGCAGATGAGCTTTTTTTTTTTTTAAAAAAAAGGCAGGAAATTAGAAGCAAGATTTGGAAATATTTTTTTTGCTGTTTTGCACCATCAGCTCCTTCTCGCTGCCCTTGGGAAGGATTACATGCGTGGTGTTGCTTTCATAGTTGCATGTTTCAAAGATGCCAGCTGAACTCTCCATAACCAATCCAAGCAATACATACTTCTATGTCTCTGTCAAGGGAGCCGTGTTCTTTAACAGCATTTTCCTCTCAAGCACTGGTGCGACGTGTTGGAAAACCAACAGAGAACAGGTGGGTGTGCACAGGACTGTCTGCTGGAGGAATGGTTGTGTAGAGACTGTGTGCTGCCTTTGGCTCAGTGTTTTCCTTCGGGGAGATGTCCATGACTAGTGATTTGAATCAAGATAATTAAAATCAGAAAGAAAACTGAAAAAGATGTTTTTATTCTTCTTAGATTTGTTTTATGCTAACACCAACAGTCCCTATTAAATCTTGTTGCATTTTGTCTCAGGTACTTGCACATTCAGCCTGGCTTTATCTATTAAATTAGTGAAGGCCAGGTCTGTGCTTGTGATCATCCATAGTGCTGTACCATTTAGGAACAGTTATGCTCCACATCATTTTTCTCTTTCCCAGGCTACTCTTAGAAATGGTTCAAGTAACACCACAGGTCAGAGGCTGTTCCCAGGAGGTGATATGGATGCAGTCCTGCTTTTTTTCATGGAAGAAAGATTTTAGCCTTACAGACATGAGATGAATCACACACTTACCCTCAGGGCCACAGGGCAAGTCCTGGCCTGTTTATTACACTTGTGTTGTTGTGTCTTTGAGCAGTAAGAGAAGGGGATTAATACTTATCAACAGGAAAAAAAAATCAAAAGGGAAAAATAAAAGAAATACTGTTATTTTCCAGATGGTACAGGGAGATTAAAGACATTTTTATTTAGTGCAATGGAGCGTTTTGCAGACATTCCCAAGCTAGTGCTGGTCTGGTTTCGTACATGTTAACCACAGTAATGCGTAGAATATCTTTATTGGCCTGTAAAACTTCAGAAGTTGGCTCAAACCTCATAAAATCCAAAGACTAAAGAGAAAAAAGTAAGGGCAGCAGAAAGATCTTGGATGACAGATATCAGTGGGTAGGGATTCTGTCTATTTGTTGTATCAAACGTGGACTGTGGCTATACTAAGTTTTGTTCCAAAGTTTACTTCAAGGTGGGCATCTTGAAGAACATCTCCTTTCAGGCCTTCCTAAGATTACAGGCTTACGTTCATTATGAGCCAGTCCTCTTGCAGGAGGACATCTCCATTCCAGATATGCTGGGGCATCCTGATTCATCTTCACTATCCAGGGAATCAATGTGTTGGCTTCCAGTCTTCCAAGAGGCATAGAGAAATTTTGCCTTTTTCTTCATATGCTCTGGAAGCAAATCTCTTAATCTACAGGACTGTATTGCAGTGTTCACATGTTTTAAATCATCTTGATTAGTTAGAAACTTGGACGATGAACTGGAAAATAACAGGAACACCTGAGCTTGTCAAAGAAATCCTCTGTGCTTTTCATTCATGATATGATAGGCCTCTAAGAGCAGTATCTAACTTCTCATTCTATAATGGTAACTTCAGCAAAGTTAATAGCCATTCATACATTGGTCCTAGTCATCTTCACCTTGATAACTTTATCTTACAAGAGGAGAACCGTGGCACAGAAGAGCTGTGGTGACTTCGCTGAGGTTACAGAGGAAGCCGAGACTGGAACAGGGAACCTGAGTGTAGGGAAAAGCAGAACTTCAGCACTGTAACTTCTGCATCACCTTTTCTCTAATGGCTTTATGACCTGGTCCTGTAATAGCATCTAATATGAACAGATTTTCTTTGATTTTGCCCCTTTGCTATATAACTGATGGTAGTTTTTCCTAAAAAAATAAATAAATAAAATATGACTTGTTCCATGTTGCAATTGCCCACCCAGTGGAATAATTGTAACTAAATTTATCGTCCTTTTAAGTTGCTTTTAAATTGCTTTTAGCTTGTGATGTTTCCTTATCTTGGACAAGAGAAAGGAAAAAGGAAGGAGACTATTTCTACCATCTCTTTCCTCCTTCAAGAAACCCCCCTCCCCCTTCCCCTCTCCTCGCCTTCCAAAGCTTTTGTTAATTTAAAATTAGCCCTTTTGAGATGGTCTTGGGAAAATCAGGCAAGCAAGTCCCAGCGGAGAGGGCTGCAGCAGTAAACATGGGGCAGAAGCTCGGTGAGTCACCTGGCTGACGTTCCTCCTCTGCGTGGGGGACAGCAACGTAGGAAGCTCGTAAAGAAACATGCCACCACCACTGGGGAATCCATGCGAGATCCTTCGACGAAAGCATTTCCCATCTTCTCTGGGCCTCCTACCAGCTATTCTCTGCAACCATCAGTCCAAATAAGTAATCAGAGGGCACTAGATGCCTGGCTCTGATCTCACTGCCATTGTTTGGCCAAAGGAAGGATTCAAAACAAGGCTCAGGGCCAAAAAATAAGCTCTGAAATACTTTTTTTTTTTAATATTGAGGTTATCTTTCCCTCCCACCCCCTTTCTTTTTCTTAACTAAATTTCCCTTACATCTAATTTTTAGTGACACCCACTGGCAAAAGTTCAATTGTAATAAATTGGTGGTTTGCTTGTAGAGTAGGTATTCTCTTGCAGTATGTGTGAAAGCTCTGATGTACAGCAACATAGGATGGCTTGGGTTGGAAGAGACCTTAAATGTCACTGAGTTCCCACTCGTGTTGTGGGCTGGCTGCCTCCACCAGGTCAGGTTGCCCAGTGCCCATCAGACACAAGGTTCTTTGACAGCCTTTTGATGGAGAACAGAAAGCACATAGGATGTTTTATCCAAACTGCCTGTGGTGTTTTTTGGTTTTTTTTCCCACAGTAGGTGTGTAAAGCAGGAAGAAAAAAATTGACAAGAACCTTTCTTGGGATCTTTGCTATTTGTTTTGCTGGTGTGCAGTGGAACGCCTGGATAGAGGGTTTGTTTAGCAGGAGGAAGAGGTTTGTGTAAGTATTTGACTTGCTCTCCTCAGGGACAGGGGACAGAGGGGGAGGAAAATGCCTCTATCAACAGGGAGGACATGCATGTCTGTCAGGTGGTGATATGTGGCAGCTTGGAAGGTAAAATTTTCACCTATTCTGTTTTACATAGAATGGTTTCAGTTGGAATAGACCCTAAAAGGCCGTGTGGTCCCACTCCCTGAGATGCACAGGGACGGCCACAGCTCTATCAGTGCTCAGAGCCCATTCCCTGACCGTGGGTGTCTGCAGGGACGGGGCACTACCACCTCTCTGGACACAACATTTTTTTCCTTATATCTAGTCTAATTCTCCCCATTTTTCCTTCCCTACGTGGGTCAAGCATCAGATTTTACAAATCCCAAATCTCACCTTTCTAATGCTACAATCATGTATGTCTTCAGTGCTGACTGTGAAATTCTGATTGAACCCCAGAATCATAGACTCACTGAATGGTTGGGTTGGCAGGGACCTCAAAGATCATTCAGTTTCGACATGGGTATATGGGAACAAACAGCTTCCTTAGATTCATACAGCCCTCTTTGCAACAAATAAGCAACCGAACTTTCAAGGTGTGTTGTAATCTGTGAATGTGGCACGAGTGGGATCACAAAGCACACTTGGATCAACACTGGGTTTCAGCTTGTTTCAGGTTATGGAGGAAATGCATGCATGTTTTCTGCCTCCTCACAAAGAGAAAGCTCTTCTTGTGGTAGTTGGATATTTGCTCCGTGTCTTAGAGTTCAGTGTTTTCATGGTTTGGACATAGATATCACGAAGTAATAAATATACAAAAGCAATGATAGTGCATCTAAAAGAGAACACCGGCACAGGACACGTGCATCATTTATCATTGTTTTTTTCATCTTACTGTTTCATTGGCCTCTTATATATTTTCATTTTTAAAACACATGTAAGTTCATAGAATCCTAGAATCATGAAGTGTGGAAAAGGTCTCTAAGATCATCTAGTTCGTTTGCAGAAACAAAATTAATTAAGGAAAAGAAAAAGCAAACAAACAAACACAACCAGAGCAAGCAAATGAGAAAGCAGGGAATTGCACTGAGACATCTCTCTTTCAAATTAAAGTCATTTATCAGTAAGAGTAAATAATGGTCTTTGGAAGTGAGGCAGATACGTATGCAGCCAGGATGACATTTTCTGCTATTTTAAGATAGTACTTGATTTCTTACAGAAATTATTAAAAGAAAAAGCAATACGAGCAACTTAGAAAAGCAAACAAATGTGAGGAAGTGATATGAATTAATAAAATCATGCATGAAATTAGAGAACACCAAAGAAGGAAAAGGAAGTGAATCATGGCCATGAAGTAACAAAATAGGTGAACGAGCACAGAAACCCAAAGGATTCTGAATGCTGGCCCTTACAGCCATGAGGATGTCTGAATGTTTCACTCCTGCTTGACTTGAGTGATCTTTTTATGCTTCTGTATGTACCTGAATAACAAAGGATTTAGATCTAGGCAGAGGAAAGGAGTGTGGGATTCAGCAGAATATGTCTCAGTGACGCCATATTTGTTGCGATGGATAACAGAACGTGGACCTTAATGGGAAAGGAAAAAGTTAACAGTATTCAAATGGAATTTAAATTTAAATGGAGAGCAGTTTACAGCCATTACACTGATGATCTTGATATTTTGCACTGTAAAATTTAAGGTTGTTTAGGAGTTTCAGAGGGAACATTTTCTTATCTTTCTGAAGGGACAATTTGCTCAGCGTGGAAAGCTAGTGTCACTAGAACAGCACTGCCTGGTATAAAGCAACAGGGAACTCCCTTAGCTGTACATCTAGGGAAAAATGAAACCCAGAATGCAGCCTCCCCCAGCTGGTTTCACATTTCGCTTAGGGTACAGTTTCCATAATTTTTTCATTTCAGAACAGTGAGATAGAGCAGCAGGTAATATTTTTTTTTTCCTTGAAGGCTGTGTTTTGGTCTCTGTGTTTGGTAATGTAGTGTGATGATTGTTGTGGTTTTGAGGTTTGGGGCAAAGAATAGGCAAACTGCAGTTGTCATCTGGATAGGAAAGACTAAATTATGAGCCATGATTGGGTTCCCAATGGCATCTCTAAACCTTAGAAACAGTCTTCGGGCATTTTTATGGTTGCTGTGAACCACTGGTCTCTGGCCCTGGCACAACTGCTGCTTACTGTTCTCAATGTGAACGCTTTCCTCAGGTTATTCTCTTGCTTTTGGGTAAGAGAGTGGTCACGCATAGGTCTTGACATCCATGTCAATTGACACGTTGAGCTCTCTGACATCTTTCTTGCTCCTTCCCCACATGTTTGTATTCCTTGGAAGAACTTTCAGGCTACGGGAACATTGGATGTGTGACAGTTCAATGAACTATAAGCCACCCACTTAGATTGCCTTGAGGACACACTGAAATGTATTCAGAACACGTCTTTAACAATTTCATTTCAGTGTTTTTCTAAGGAGAGCAGAGTTTAACCAGCATTTAGAGGATAATACCTTATCCAGCAACGTCCAGTAACAACATGGTTCTGAACTTAAGCAAACACAGGTGCATGTTGGAAGCCAGTTGTAATGGTACATGACTTTGGGATCCTACCAAGAAGGCTGAGGCGAAAGGAACTCAACATTTCAGAGGGGCTGAAGATATACCATCATCATGCATGTCTCTGATGTTATCAGTAATGTGCTGTGAACACGGTGTAGTTACTAAAACAAACCAAAAGGTGCCACTTTCTTTCTCTGTCTTTTGGGATTCCTCAGGACACACTGACACATATTTGAAAGAGGAGAAAAAAAGGTCAGCACATTCCTAGAAGCATCATGAGAACCGTTGGGAAAAAATCAGATGGGACATGAAATCCAACCCTCTAGGTAAAATCAATAGAGATTTCTGTATTTTTTTAATTATTATTATTATTATTTTAATTTTAATTATTATTATTAATTATATTTTTTAATTATTATGATTGCTCAACCAAACAGAAGAAACCTCAGAAGTGACTTTTGGAATGAAGTAATGAATTCTCTTACTGAAGCATGTCTGACCTTTTTTTCCTCTTCTTCTTCTTTTTTTTTTTTTTTTTTTGTCCTAAGGGAACATTTTAAATTACTTTAAATTGTTTATATTTACTGAAAACAAGGTTAATTAACTTTTCCATAGCTACAACTGTGCATGCCCAGAAACTGTGGGATGAATATGAGCTAAAATTGTCTATGGGAGGTATGTAGGCTAGCATGCAACTGACAAAGCACATGGTGGATCTCTCCATATTCTACTACTGACTTGAAAAATACTAAGCAGAAGGGGAATCTTTTGTTTTGCTGATGCTTTTAAACTTTTCTCTGCAAACTTTTCTGAAAAATTGGTTTGAAATGACATGAATTCCAGAATGGAAGAGTAGCATGTTGTTGGAACTTGGTGATCCTTGGGGTTCCTTCCAACCCAAGCCATTCTATGATTCGGTGACTCTAAGTTCAATAGTTGGAAAGGATATGTGGATTTCAAGGTTAAAAAACAAAAACAAGCCCTTTTTTAATCATGTGGCTTCAAGGCTTACCTAACACAAACCAGCATATTTAAGCTGATATGTCCTCTGGTGAGTTTAATAACATCTGGTGGAGATAACCTAGAGGTTTCTTAACTGAGTTTCAGAAGCAGTGTTTTCATCTCAGCCTTCCATGCTGAGCCTACCACGTACATTACAACATGAAATATTCCTGTTTCACCTGAGGAATAAGGGAAGGAATTTTCAGGAATATCTCAGGCACAGAAACCCCTCAATTTCATCAATCACTGATCTCAAACTGGAGCCACATGAATCACTTTACCATATGATTATCAAAGGGTGTCTCCCCACAACCTCACAAATGAGGAGGTGGATAAGGAAGATCTCTGAGGCTTTTTGAATGTGCCTAGGGTGCTCGTTTCTCATTCATTGGAAAACCCAATGTGTGGTGAGAGAATCAGCCTGGCTTGCAGAGCAGGAACGGTTTGTTCCGTGCTGTTCAACACGCTGCTCCCTGTTTGCTTCATGTTATCAGCACACTGGCTTTGGTTTTCATACACTCAAAATCAATCATTTTGTAGACCAGCAGGCTGGCTTCAGTGGTTTGCAGTGGTTGTTTTATTTTATTTTTTTCAGAGGGTGGATTTATTTTGGAGGCCAAGGGAAGAGTTGCCAAGCAGCTGCCAGAGCTGATGGATAGAAGGCAATTGCAGGAACGTCCAGAAATGTTCCATTGTTCTTTGGTTGTTTAAACAAATGCATACAGGATGAACTCCAGGTTGCATTGGGTGCGGTCGTTGGCCAAAAGGGGGGAGTTTGTGAATGTTTATGCTTTTTCTTTTTTTTCCAAAGTAATTGGGTTTTATTTCCTGTGTTTCCGCATTACTGATGGTGGCTGAATACTAAAAGTATGATTCTTTAGTTTTCTGTTGTTGAAATAAATGATTCCAATTCAGAAATGACTTCCTTCTGTAACTGTGATCATGGAAAGCACTGGTGATGCCATCAGCAAAGCAACGGCTACTGCTGTCACCAAACAGTAACTACACCTGTAGTGATGTCTTCCATATTTAGAGATAAAACAAACTGATAAAGAAGGATATAACTTAAGCACCTCTTATAGGTACCAGCATTTTCCAGTCACAACTTATGGGATGAATAGGTTTCATACCAGACTGCTTTCTGGAACAAATGCTCTTTCCAGTTGGAATGTTGAACTGGAGATAAAATGGAAGGAAATGGGGTAAACGTGGATTTTTTCCTCCTATCTCATAGAGAATTTTTCCCTCTGTTCTGCCTTGGGAATTAGTTATTTCATAAATACTCATTTACAGAAGGAAGAAAAGTAATGATGACAGAGGGTCATCAGACTACCAGGAATCTAAACTTTAGATAGTGCCAAAAATATTGCCAGTTCAGAAACTGTAATTCTGAATCTCTTTGGAAACAACCTACCTGTCAGTGCTGTTGAAATCAGTAGTGCGGCACATCTAGAAGAGCAGACAGCATTCAGTGGACTGAAAATGGCAGTTATGGGGTATGTTTTGGCTCTAAATCAAGGACAAAAAATTCCTTTACCCCACTGAGGCAGCACAAGGCCTTTACACAGACTGACAGCATGCTATCAGTAGTAACATGAATACTGGCAGAATGTCTTGCTTATAGAATATTGCTTATAGGTACCATGTAGCACAATTTTGGCTAGGTTAAGAGTTCCCTAAATAGAACAGTGTGGACCTATGTAAGGTAAGTAATTCCCTGTTATCTTAAATGGTATTTGCAAGCTTTCCAGTGTGGTTTTGGTGTTACTGAAAAACAAATGCAATGACTCCACATTCTGCAATATTAAATGTTACTTATCATTGTGACCTTTTGAGAAGCACTTCTTCCACTCCCCTCTTCCCTCTGGATTAATCTGTAGAAAGAGATTAAAAATATCAGAGAAAGTAACTATGAAAAATGATGTTCTTTGAAATGTTAGAGACAGGAATCCCTTCTCAGCTTCATTTTTTTGTGATTCCATCCCTGCTTATTTCATTGTTTCATTCTGAAGATATTTGGGTTACATTAAGTGGGTGCAAAAATACAATATAAATAAAGCAGAATCTTGCCTGGCCATAGGGAAAACTTTTTTGTTTGTCTTGCTTTTCTGCCCTCACTTTCATAGAACATATACATCTTTCTGTAGCCTGCACAATACAGGGAAAGAGAATTACTACTTCTAAAGTTCTGGGTTGGAAAATGTTGTCTTCTATCAATACTGGAACATGCTGACAGTTTCAAAATGTTCCTTAGAGTTATGTCACCTGGAATATCATTTTCTTGATGGGAACACTTTTTTCCAGCTGTTTGGCTAAGGACCTCAAAATCGCTGGGATCTCAGGAAAGATGCTTGTAGCAGAGGCACAGTGGGAAGAGAGAAATTAATATAACCTAACTTTGAGCACCTAAATTTGGCCAGTCTAGGCTCCATGTACTTCTCCCTAGTCAGTGGAGAGGGCTGAGTGCTTGGAGCCAGCCCCTGGAGGAGTTTCTGACTTCACAGATGGTCTAGGAGGAAAATCACCCAGCCAAAGTACCCTCTTTCAATCACATTCATTCCTTACGGCCTATGGTTTAGAGATTTTCAGCCTGGCACAGCCAAATCCTGAGGACCAGATATGCACAGATGAGAACTTGCCAGAGATGGCAATTCATCTTGTCATTGCATTAATTGGACCCAGTCTTACTATATGAAGCACCTAATAGATCCCAGGGAGGTGATGGAGTCACCATACTTGGAGGCTTGAAGGACATGGGTTAGTGGGCATGATGGTGATGGATCAACAGTTGACTAGATGATATTAGTAGTCTTTTCCAACCTTAGCTATTTTATGATGATTCTGTGATTCTATGATCAGGGATTTGAAGCTCAGAAGTGTGTTTTCAGCAGTTTTTGTCCCACAGTGCAGGAGCAGAGGGAATCAAGAAGGCCTTATGAAAGATTTTTCACATGGGCCAAGGATATGGTTTCTTGCAAAAAATGAGTAAAGAAATGTCATGCTTCTGTGTGTCTGCTGCAAATCCCTGTGGTTGATATATGGGGGCTCGTTACACAAGTTGTGGTACTGTGAGAAGGTATTTTCTACTCTGAAACCCAATTATTTGGTTGTACAAATTGAAGTAAAGTTTTAGTAAGCAAAAGCTTTATATTCTCTGGCTTCATGCAGCTCATTTGGGCCAGTGCTGATGTCCAAAGGGCCCTGATACTTCCCTTTTCCTTCAACCTTTGGCAAAAATATTATGTCTCTCAAATAACTTGTCTGTCTTCAGCTACCCAGTAGGAGTGGCTTCCTTTGAGATTTATCCCCCTCCACATCTGCATCAGTGACCATTGCAGTCCCATCTGGCCCAACTTCTGGTGAACCCAGCAGGATTCATTCTGTCTGTGGTCTTCAGCGGTCAGGTTTGATTAGTCTCTGAAGGATAAAAGACAAACATGACTAAAAACGCTGAGCTCCCACACCATTAGCAACACACTGTGAGCATCAGGAAAGCATTTATTTCACATTAAGGGTAAAACTGTCAGAGGCCAGAGTCGTTAAATCTGACAGGATGATAACAGCTAGAAATGATTTGGAGAAGCTTGTCAGGGAAATCCCAAAACTGAAATACAAATTATGTGAAAACTTTGCCGAGTCAGTGATAAGTTAATGCTGAGAAATACACCATATGTCCAATTTCCTCACACTAATAAGTCCTGAAGCAATTCCATACAGAAATACAACTCATCTACCAGGGCATCTTTTTTGTCAGATGTCCATCCCACTCTTGGAATGTTTAGAAAATGCACTGAAGAGTCTTGGAACAACATCAGAAGTGATTCTTAAGTAAGATCCATATGGAATGGGTAGACAAGCTTGTTTGTTGAGCAAACCTGATGCACTTGGCTAGCTGGATGCAAACCAGAGCCTGGGGATCGGTGGGGATGCACTGGAAAGAAGGCTTGGAAAAATATTATTCCTCTACCTCATCAGCTGTGATTGTTTTCATTCTTTTTTTCTTCATTTTTCCTCATTAATGAGTGATGTATTTGTTAATGGCAGGCATAGCTCTTTATGGCAGATCAGTATGGAGAGCACAGCTAGATGTTATGCAGTATTAATCACTTCCAGTCTTGGTTCAGTCGTGTACCACGGTGACAGGTTGTTTAGTCTGACCTGGTCTGGGAAATTGCACGGACTGATGGAACAAATCACCAAATATTTTCTCACTGTTCATTGATCACAGAGTAATGGAAAGTATTGTCAAAATCTCCGTAGCTTGTTTAGACCTCAGAGATCTACGTAGAATCAGAAACTGTGGTGATAGAAAAGGACTATTAAATGGTCTAGTTCCTTGCCAGTAGGGGATTTCTCTCTAGTGTGCACTTCAGTCATAATTTTTTGGGAAGGCTTATGTTCAGTATTTCAGAAAATAACGCACTCATCACTTCCTCAGGGGAGCCATTATACAATAGGTTCTCTTGTTGGGAAATTTCCCTTCCACCTTGATAATTTGTCCTGGAATTTTTCTTCCCAAGTTTATATTTATATACTCACATGTATCTAAACTTTCCTAGTTCTGATGCTGTTTTCTTTTTTTCTTTCTTCTTCTTTTTTTTTTTCCGTTGGTAGTTATTTTTTTTTCTCACTTCAAATCCACATATCAATGGCATTATTAATGGTAAATGCCAAGATGGAGAAAGGAAATACTGCATTCCACTTTCTAAAGTTAAGTAACAGAAAACTGCCAGCAAACTACATCTTCTAGAAAATTGAGGCAGTAACAGCAAAGAAGGTCTAAAACAACCTGAATATTAATGACACAATTTCGACCTTGTTTATATAACACAAATAGCAATAGGCTTCATATTCCTGACAGATTTAACTTCATTATAAATATCTAAAAATGTGTGATGGCTGGGAAGCTTTAATCAATATGGTTTCCTGCATTCATTAAAATATAATGAAATTTGAATTTAAATAAAAAATACCTTAGTCCTTTGAGCAGTGGAATAAATGAAGACAGGTTTGTACTGGGCATGTTTGTGCATATTTTCCTTTTCTCCTTTTTTCTCGTAATAGGCAGAGATTTTGATATCTAGCAAACTTGATTGAAGTTCACTAGGAGGATTTTCCTACTCAGCTGCCTATTTTAATGTGTTTTAAGAATTTGCCATCTCTGAGTTCTCCTCCCATCTTTTAAATGTAGTTGAAACTAGCTCTTGACTGTTCTGATGAACAAAAATGCACGTAAAGAAAAACTGCACGCACTCTAATAAATACATCAGTGGAACTATCCAAAGGACAAAGAGGAGTCACCTGGGATTCAAGATTCTGTTTCATAGACCTCGTGGCACAGCAGAATGTGCTGAGCTGGAAATGGAGTTGAACTGAATAAGCAGTTCAAAAATCATAGAACCACAGAGTCATAAATTCATTGAGTCTTAAAAAGCCTTTTAAGACCATCTAGTCCAATCCCAACCCAGCACACCATGCCCACTAAACATGTCCCTATATGCCACATCTCCACAGTTCCTCAGCAACATCAGGGACAGCGATGCCTGGGTAGCTGTGCCAGTGCCTGATTGCTCTTCAGAGAAGAAATTGCTCCTAAAATCCAACCTGAACCTTCCATAGTACAAATTGAGATCATTACCTCTCACCCTACCACTAATTACCTGAAAGAAGTGCTTTAAAGAATAATCCTGAATAGCTTTTAATTAAACTTGTCTCGTAGCAATCATGAAGACCACGATAGAAAATGCAGGAATAGAACAGTTTTGTAGGATAAAAGCATTCAAGCTCATGCATTTTCCATAATCTTCTGTCCATTTGGAGTACTTCTCATACCTTGTCTGTTGAGGAGAAGACATGGCCTTACAGACTACTGCTTCTTATGGTGATTTACTTAAGTGTCCCCTTTGTCCATGTATCTGCTAGTGTTCTTCACTTTTGCTCTGCTGGATGTCTAACTCTTAAGCTATACCTACTCTGCAAAAACAAAGAGGAACAGGAGCCTGCTGACAATAGTCCACACTGTTATTTGCCAGCGTGATCCCTGATCATTTCTTAGCTGGAGATGAGCAGCACTTTCCTAGGAAGGTCCTGGAGGTACTGTGGGTGGGTAAAAAAGACCAGGGATGCATTGCCAATGGGTGGAGTGGGTACAGCTAACTGGGGAGCAGAAAGACAAGTAAGGGTTTAGTTGGGTGGCTTAAGAATTTGGCCTATCTTGTCTTGAGCGTGGTCTCTAAACTCTTTTATTCACTAGTGTGCATGTGGCCAATAAGGACTTGCAGGATACTGTGGTCTATATAAATTCATGACCTAAGTCCCCACTTGCAGATTAGAGAGGGATATCTCCAGAAAGATTTGAAAAAGTGTGAATGATTCAGATAAGTACACTATATATATATATATATTTAACACATTACTAAAGTGATATTAAATCCTGAAATCCTGGATTGCCATGAGTTTGGTTTTTGGTTGAACAAATGTCTCCAAATTCTTTATTATCCCTTTTCATTAGTTTCTTCAGCTTGCTGTAGCTATTTCTCCAAAGCCTACAGCAATAACCTGCTGAAGAAAGACCAGCATTCAGTTGCTAAGGGACTTGATTTAGTAGTTGAGTAGGGATAGTGATAGGTGTCACGCTCCAATATAAAGGAGGGCGACGAAGGTTCATTTGATTATGTATATACCCAGCGTGAGATTAAGAAACAACGGTTCAAATGTTGGTCCGACCAGTTTATTACCACTATAAACCAGGGAGAAGGGGAAGGCGGACACTGTTAGGGTGATGGGGAAGGGAAGGTGAGCGATAGGAAAGATAGGAAGGAAGCAAGGGCTTGTACAAAGCAGGGATAGTCACCAGCCAGGATCCCAGGAGCAGTCCGGTTGCAAGCGGCTCCGACGGTCCGAAGCAGAAGAGCAGGGGCGGCAGAAGCGGGGAGAACAGCAGCAGCGACGGGCAGCCCTGAGCAGCAAGCAGTTGTCCGTAGAAGCAGCACCGGGTCAGCACGGGAGGAGGGGTGCGGGGTCAGCACGGGAGAAGCGGCGAGGGGTCAACCCCCGGAGGGGCAGCAGCGAACAGTGATCAGCTCGTGAGGTCTCTCCAAAGAGAAGGCCTCTCCAGGAAGCAGCAGGCAGTGATCAGCTCGTGAGGTCTCTCCTAAGAGAAGCTTCTCCAAGAGAAAGCCACTCCAGAGAAAACCCTCCATCTTCGTGGCTGCAGGACCCCTCTATTTATCTCCCAGATTTCTCCAGTCTACGTGACGAACCCCTCGAACCTCTCCTGCTTGGGCATCAGGCGGGTATCGCCTAAGATGGTTATCTCCCCCTGGAGATGAGTTCCATAAACGAGTGTTCTCCGGTCATTGAGCTGCAGCGTCAGGGGAGTATCACCTGAGATGGTTATCTTCCCTTGGAGGGGAGTTCCACAAAAGAGTGTTCAATGGCCACTGAGCTGCAGCTTAGGCCGCCCCAGGACATGCCCATCAGCTTGTCCCTGAGACAAAGGATTTCACAACCCTTTCCCAGGACTAACTTGGACATGTTCGGACATGTTCATCAGCAACCTTTGAGGCAATGGTAAAAGATATTAGTCTCTTACAATAGGAGGATGGTTGGACTAGATGATCTTGCAGGTCCTTTCCAACCTTGTGAACCTATGAACCTATAAGTTCACTGCTCTACCATATTCTTTTCATCAGAATGTGACCATTCATCTTTAGTTCATAAGTTCATAAGTTCATAAGTTCTCTCATTTCCACGCTGCTGCAAATATTTTAGATGCTTTTTCTAACTCTCAGGTTTATAAAGATTGAATCTTACAGTCGTCTTCTCCCATCTGTTTTCTTGTCCCTGTTTGAAGCAGGTACTTCCAGAATTTTCTTTCTTTTCTTTGTCATCAGCAGTGTAAGCCTTGCTCAGATTGGTCTCCCCCATACCCTCAACTGCATTCAAGGACTTGTGTTTGCTTTTGCTTCTCTGACTGTTTGGACTGATGTTTTTGCTCAGAGATTTGGAATCTCTGGCCAATGTGTGCTCCTCCAGAGGGAAGCAAAAATTTCTCATCTTTATTTGTTGCATGTTTTTGGATACAGGAAATACCCCACTCCCTTCTTCTTGATCTGATTCATCAGCGGTTTCAAAAAAAAAAAAAAAGTAACAGCAGATGATTTGAAAGGAATGATGGCAATTTCTGCTTCGTGTGCTTGAGAAATTTTGCAGAACCTTTCCCTTATTTTTAATGAAAAGTCTGAAGGTTTCTGTGTAGGGAGAGATTGGCAGGTTGTTTTTGTTGTTAAGATGAGATAGCAATGTGTGGGTGGAAGGTTTTATTCGATTCAGTGTTGGAGGATGGGGAGAATTAATCCAGTCTCCAATATCCTCCTGCTCAGCTCAGTGGAAAACACTGATTCCAACTGAACTGCTATGAAAGGTCTCCGAGAGCACAGAGAGACATAACAGTCTTGATGAGTAGCCAAGGACGATGCCTAGAGCATGTCTAAAAACAACGTCTTTAATGCCAAGAAGAGAAAAGGTCTGAAAACTGTAGCTGCAAAATTTCATGAGTGTATCATTTCCATCATTCAGTTATCGAAGTCACACCTAAATGGGGACATTTTAACCAGGGAACATGAATGACTTATCACCTTCCCCTTTACTCTGCCCAACGTGACCACACTGTGTAAATACCAAATCCAAGAGCTGCCTGGATCCAACCGTGCTTCTGCATCCTTCTCTTGTTCCTATCAGACGTGAAACTCAATTGAATTTTCATCTCAGCACACACTAAGAGGTGAGACCTGATACAGACACCCTAATTTTCATATCTTAGGGACTGATATGACAGCGGTGGTTATTTGGTTCAATTAGCTTAAACAAACAAAGAAACATCAGCAGAAGCAATTCACCTTTAGTCAACCAGAAAAGAGGAACTGGTCTGGACCCAGTAACCTCCTGTTATAAACATGAGCATAGAAAGAAAAAAGTAAGGAGGTGCTTCCCATTCAGTGTATTAACCAAGGGCAGATTTCTTTCTCTAAGTGTAATCCAAACATCATGAGGATGTCGTCAGGTTAACATAATACCAAAGAGTGTTCTGTATGGGAGCAATCAGAACCTGAAAAACTGGTTGGGTTAGTGAAGTTCAATGCCAAAATACCTGATAACCATAGGACTTATAAAAATTACAGATGACTAGAATGGATATCTCAGTAGACAGAGTGAACTTCAGTAGAAATAGAATTTAATTTGAGTCAGAGTTCACCTTTGTAGCTTTTACAGACTTGCACATGTAGGATCCTCTGTGGGTGACTTCTAAGTCAGCTTGGAAGCTGGCTGACAGTAATGACTGTGAAAGGCATTAGGTGTACTTGCAAATTATTTGAGGGAAGATAAAGGACATAAAGAATTATTTAAAGTAAAACATGGCACAGGAACAGTGGGGATTAGCTGATAAAGAGCATATATTCTTTGAGATTAGAAGTTCCCACGCATCGTTTCACTGAAATTTGGGAACATCATCCTAATGGGAGAAACAGAGGAAGGAGAGAAAGAGCTAACTGCTTGTAATATGGAGTTTTATGTGTTTAGTGAAGCAAGAATATTACGTGGGTAGTGTGAACTAGATTTGCTAATGGAAGAGGTCATGCAGCTCACTTCATTTTCAAGAAAACCAGATGTCCTCTTTGCACATGGGCTGTCTAAGATATTGCAAACACTGTTCACATCTAAGCACATGGAAGCACATGAAATGAAAAATGTATCTCCCCATTTTTTTTTAATATTTGTGCTCCAGGGTTGATATGACTTAGGAGATTAGGGACAGGATATGGAAGATTTCAGAAGTCAGCTTTATGAGATCAGGTCCTAGTTCTCAGCAGATGAAGAGGCTGTTTTATGTTCAGTAAAATTATGTAGATACCTCAGTCAGTTTTGGGGGTGAATAACTAATAAAAGTCCTCCATGGCCCAATTTATTGTGTTCAAAGAGTCCTTTTTTTTTCAGTCAGCTCATGAATTTGAAATAAAGGAATCAGAAATGGAAGCAAGTTATAATTCATCCCATTGGAAAACCATACTTGTGATCTCTGTGCTGATCCTTTCTTTCATAGATTGCCAGCTGTTGTCAAGGATGGTGGCTTTTATGTTCAGCTTAATACAGCTGTAGATCTGAAAGTCTTTGTTTGGTATGCCTGGAGGATTTCAACTTGCATTAGACTACACTGGCATTTGAGGCGAGAAAATACTCTAAGATTTATTCCTATTTCCTGTGTTGCACAAACCTTTTGCTGCCATCCTGGGAATTTTTCTACTCCTTGCTAATAACTTTTCTACTTCTGCTGTTTACTAGTAGGTGACATGCTATATTAATCCAGTATTTAAGAAAAATCAGAAGTACAGGAATTTTGTATACACTTTATGATGTGGAGAGATACTTTTTTTTTTTAATTCCTTCAGAATACTAAATACAAATGATGAAGAATCCCGAAATACCCCCTCATGCCAATCCCATTCTGTTTTCACCCAGCTTTCTCTTATGCTGCTCCATGGCTGCCATAGCTGAACAAACCTCAATGGTGAATCAGCCACCTGATGTTATTACCTGATATTTTTGTTACATGAAAGTAAATGAAAAAATGCAGAAGCCCTGTGGTCAGGTCAACTAAAGGAAATGCAAGAACACAGCAATCTTTCTGGAAAAATCAGAAATTATTATGGTATCTTCTAGCATATCTTCTTCACTACAGCAGTTAAGAGCAACCCTTTGGGGCAAGAACCATATCAACCTTCAACTTCAGAAGCAGAATTCTCCAAATCAAACATCTTCACAAAAGATGCTCATCCACCAATTCTTCTGTTGCTGATGTTGTTTTGGCTTTCTCCTCATAGCAGAAATACTGGAGTGGGGAATAATTCACATGATCCAAGTGCCTGCTCAGGTGCACAGACTTTTTTTTTTTGCCTGTGTTTGTACTGTCAGAACAGGGCCAAGGATCTGTCACCAGCAGAAAACCTTTTCTTTCATTAAGTTGCTAGCAGACCCTCTGGCATGACGTGGTTGTCTCACCATCTCACCATGGAAGAAGTAGTCTTCCATCTTAGGCATCCCTAACAACTCTCCAGAGACACAGACTGAGCTCCTTGGCTGAAACACCAAAGGTGGGAACATTCTTTTGATGGGTCCTATCCACAGTCAGTTGCGAGAATGGGATGTTGTTTTCATTGGGTTATTGCTTCTGCTGATGGAAGACATCTAGCTAAATATCTGTTGATACCTTGGTCTGAGATTCCCCATTGTGTGCACAGAAAAGCTGAGTCTACATTGTTGTGGAGCACGTGAGCTGTTGGGCACAGCACATCCTGTTTGAGGCACTTGTACAAGCATTACAACCTTTTCATAGGTTCATAGGTTCATAAGGTTGGAAAGGACCTACAAGATCATCTAGTCCAACCATCCTCCTATCACTATCCCTACCCAACTACTACTAAATCAGCTACTACTAATACTTTTATTTCAGTGTGGCTCCATAGACTCGTAGTCCCAAAGTCCCTGTTGAGCATGGAGGAGAATGCAATATGTAATGGAAAAGAAAGTTAAAAGTATACTTTCTACCACCACTTAGGGCCATGCTCAGCTGAACTCATGTTTTTACTGGTGCACAGTACAATCTGAATAACATGTTTTCCAGATGCACTGAATGAAAATAACAACCTATTATATATCACGCTTTTCTTCTCGTGTTGACATTTAGTGTATTAAAAGCCGATCTGAATGATTATTAACATGTGTCATTGCATGCCATCTGTCCCTTGGCACTGATAACACAACTAAGGCTTATTATCTTCAGTATCTATCTTCCTTTCTCCTCCCTTTTGTTTTTCTTTTTAAAAATTGTTTAAGGGATTCTCTTTGTAAGAACAATTTTCAGGTTCTAATTCTCTAGCATCTCATCTGGGTGGGAGCTAGGAACATGTTTTTTCTTGGCTTTCACAGAATCCCAGTGGTTTGTGAAACCAATTTGTGTTTTCTTCTGAATCACAAGAACTAATCAGTCCATGGCTACTGGAAGTCTTCCAAATACTAGTTAAAGCCCAGCCTGAAATATGTTATTTTTTTCCACTTTGAAACCTTCAGAACAATGCAAGAAATCTGCTTTCACTCTGTATCCTCATCAAGGCCATACATCACTGATGAATTTCTGCTTCTTATATTCAAGGTGGTCTCTTCTTCCATATACTATTTCCATGTATTGTCATCACAGAAATTGTTATTGAGAATATTTTGCCATAACAACTTCTATGGGCACATTTTAGGAAATGAAGCAAAATCCAAAAATCTGGTTTTCAATCTGTTATTTGTCACAAAGATAATAGAAATGGAAAAAAAATCTGATCCTTGAAAACAGAAGGTTTGGTTTCCAGGCCCCCCTTTTTCTTATGACCACGCACAAGAGAGTTGAGAGACCATTCTGCTATGATATATGACCTAAAGCAGAGGGTAGACTTGCCATGCAGCAAGGAAAAACTTCGTATGTATTATATAGTATACGTTATTTTCATCATGTGATATTGCCATGAAGAAAGCTTATCTGTTAATTAATATCTTTGAGTGTAGGCTTTGCTGTAGATGATGGCCTGTAGACCGTGGCCCAAATATGCAATTTGTAGTGTATGGGAGGATTGCACTGGCAAGGAGCAACTTTGAAGAGTAATTCAGGCTTCAATCAAAGGCCCAGGGCCAACTTGTTCACACCACAAGCAAGACGAAGCAGACATGGTCTTGGAAAAGAACTGAGCCTTGCAATAAGTGCATAAAAACCCATTCATTATGTCTGCAGCCTTAAAACTCCAGCTGCTTTCTTCAAAACACAACAATGCTTTATTTTTTTTTGCCTGTTTGTTATTCTCTCATGGTACACCACTGTAGATAGCTTTATTGTTTTCTTCACCTGGATCATTTCCATTTATTGTGCTGGGAAAATCTATGCTGGCAATTAGTAGCACCTAGGGGTCTCAACCTGCTATTCTTACATTCTGCATTTTTTCCCATTTCAACAGTTATTGCTGATTTACAACTGGGTAAGCAGGGTTGAAATCAGATTCATGGCTTTTAGCTTCACATTTTCAGATGCTAAAGGAAAACGCAGCTGGAAACTCTAACTTCACCAAGTTTATATCTAGCCGATTATTTTATTCTAATTTTTACTTGTGGTAAGAAAAGAAAAAGTAGAATGGATATTTTCAGTTCTTTTTCTGTTTTTGTTCTTTTGAATAACTGGCACATTACTTTGCCAAATGGCACTGTAAATTTATGATGGAAAATGTTATGCAGAACCTCTTATTTCTCTTCATTGCAGATACAGCTCCTTAAAGGAGAGAACACTTGATTTAAAACTGATGCAAGACACTTAGAAATATTGTGTTTGACAAAAAACAAACAATGGTAAATGTGCAGGAAATAGCAATATCATAATCCTAATATACAGACAGACAATCTGCAGAAAGACAATTTTTTTTCTTTCACATGTAACATTTTGTGGCTGGAACAACTGTTAGGAACCACATTACTCTAAATGTAAAATACCTTGTTGGATGTAGTCTGGCATTAATTTGAGGAAACAGCAAGGATTATGAAAGGCCTGAGATCTACAGTAAAAATGTTTAATAAATATGGTTGAAAGTCCTACAAGCAATATTAAAGTAGGGAGTGGGGGTTATGTGCAGCAGAGGGAAAGTGATTCTACACTATTAATGCAGAGGAAAGTAATCAGAAAGATGGAAAAGAAAGGAAGAAGAAACTGATTTAAATGTAGTACAACGAAGAGCTTTGTAACAGTGAAATCTGTCAGGTTCTCGATCAGTTTTCCATGAGCATTAACAATAACTTCAAATGTAGAGGTCTAAGTCTGCTCTGCTCAGAGAAAATACTGGTGTAAGCAAGCACACAATCAGTGTATGCAATTAGAATAAACTCACAACTGTCTGAAGTTTCTCAAGGTTTGGATACGTATACTTTCTGAGAAGTTACTTGGAACAAGAAATAAACTGATCCTTTCAATACGACTCTCTCAGTTTTGTATACAATTGGGACAGTCCATAATGTTTATTGAATAAGACCTAAGATACACTGGCAACACCTGCCTTGGAAGATCTCCAAACCTTCTGCTTCCGACAATAAATAAATAGTCCTGTGAAAGAATACATGACAAATATATAACATTTTTCTTGCACGCCTATTGTTTTTGTTTTAACTTGTATTTGTAGTTATGTCTTACCAGCAAAATAGAATATGACTCAGGCAGAGTAATGTGAAGCAGATTGTCTAGGAATATGAGCTAGGTTTTACCTCCTATATTAAGACACCTACATGCTTACATATAGATATCTTCATGGAACTATCCCATCTCCCACTAGACTGGCCAGCCTAATCAAATAATCATTTATTTGTATGTATTTTCTACACATGGGCTTAAAAACACCCTAGGCTCCATTACTCAGCAATTCTGTTGCCTAGTGCCATTTGAAAGGAGTATATTCAAATAGAATGGCCATACTGACAGTCTACTGATTTATGGACAGGCAACTGGTGATCATGTGAGAGAAGGAATAACAAACGTCCATGAAATAAAAAATGTGCCACCTTGATGCCAATATTAAGGTAGCTGAGTGTTGCTTACTGTAAGTAAGAGGTTTTTGGCAGCTAGTTTATATGTAGGTCTGAGCACAGAGATTTTTGGATTTTCTCAGATGAATATCATCAGAAATGGCCGTTAAATAAATTAAAACTCATGAGATTTCTAACAACTGCAAAGATTTTGATGTACATGATGCATTTTTAATGATTCCTTTGGGTTGCTTCTAATTGGAGATATTCTATGATTCATCATACTGATTTTCTTTTCAAGAGTTTTTGAGATATTCATTTTATGAAAAAATCTTGTGACCATTACTGGAGAAGTCTTTCAAAAAGAGATTTTAGGGCTACCAATATCAGAACAATCAATCAGGGAATAAATTAAGGCATATTTCAATCACAATCCCTCCCTGTTAGGTCTTTCCTAAAACACAAGCTTATGTAATATCTGGGAAGTACATCACATGAAATGAGAGGGTGTGAGATCACATTCCCTGGGCTTTTGGCAGTTATTGATACTTTAAAATATGTGCCCACATACAAACTACTGTGAGGTACACTGTTGATGCTACTGTCACAGAGTTTTGAACCATCTGTCACAGAGAAGAGTATAACTGTGAAAATGCCATACTGGTTCTTCTCTTACAGAGCTACACTGGATTCCTGTCTCACAATTCAGCACAAGCTATTATTTTTTTTTGCCATTTTGTGCTTTATGGGCTTCACAATGAAAGCTGGTTTCAAAGAGAGAGGCGTGGAGTCTCTGTCCTTAATGAGATTCAAAAGCTGCGTTGGCACGGTACTGGGCAGCAGAGGGAATTGAACTGGATGACTTTAAGACTTGCTTTCAAACCTCATTCTACGGTTCTGTGGAGTGGCAGATAGAGATCAACAAAAATGTTTTGATCGTATGTCTAAAAGGAGAGAGATGAGGAATCTGGTGAGAAAGATGATTTCCAGTAGTCCTCAGTTAAAGTAAGTTTAAGGAAAATTCAGGTGCATACTAGCAAAGTAATGTTGCATGGGTCAAGGTTGGAGAGAGAAGATATGAGATGATGAAAGCCCAAATGAGACCTTCCCTTTTGTGGTTGGACAGAAGACATTGTTTCCACCACTATATTTACTGAGGTAAGAGTGGATGGCAAATGAGATGAGAGTCTCCCAAAAACATGGAAATTTATGTACTCCCTATGAAAATTTGCAGATTATCTTTAGCTCCTCAAGTGGATGTGAAGAGAGGAAGCCAAAGTGAGCAGGCTGAGATTTCAGTGGACAGCTCTGTATACCACTTGCCCAGGAGTGGCAGCTGGAAAAGAATATGTAGAGAATATGTAGAGTTCAGATGTAGAAAGGGAAATGTTAGGTAAATGGTGATGTGAGTCACTCTGACACACCATTAATTACATTTCCAGCACTGGCACAAAGCTCTGCTAGTCCTATATGCTTGTTAAGGTGGAAAATGCTAACACAAACCTGCTTGTGCATGCCAGAGACCCTTTCTAAGGGAAAGAGGTGATTACTTACGTCCAAACTATGTTTCATTGCCTTCTACTAATACAAATGGTATTGGACAAATGTTCACTGGCTGTGACGTAAAGCTTAGGACCCAACTTGCCTTAGCTATCTGAAAATGAAGCAGAAGCTTCCTCTATAGGAAGAGGTTGGTACCTCCAGGGAACAGCTTGTATCCCCTCTTTTGGACCCTGCTCTGGTCACTGACTCTGACCAGTTTGGTACTGTTGTCAGTGAAGGGGACTGTTATACCAGAGAATTGTAACTTCCCACACACCATTATCTAGCCACTTAAGCTGGGAAAATTTATCGTACTGTTGGGTAGCTGAGATATCCACATGAGGCTGGAAAATATATTGGGAACAGTGCAAGAGGTTCAGGAGACCCATACATGTTCTTAAGGACATGGTTGAATGGGAGAATATTGGTGGTAAGAGGGAGTTTGGACTGGTTGATCTTGGAGGTCTTTTTTAATCTCAATGATTCTATGACTCTATGATTTCTGGCAGAGTTGCCTACGGGCAGGCAAGAGACAGCACAGTGCATGAAGTGGTGCCACATACCTTTAAATGGCACCAAGTTCTGCTCCAATACCAGTACCCCAGTGTCCACTCACTGTGCTGACTGAATTCATTGGGCAGTATGTGTAAAATATAGTGTTTTTCGCTGCTGTAAACTGCTGATCCAAAAGCATTTTATACCCCCATGTCCACAGAAGAAACCAAGGCAAGGTCAGAAATCTGTTGGTTTTCTCCCCTCCACATCTCTAAGTTGGGCACACAAGTGTTCTTGGGTGCTCTGTCTGCTGTTGATGGAAAACATATGTTCTGAAACTACTCTGGAGAAACTGTTGGAGAACATGTTATTCAAGGGGAATCATTATTTGTATGATACTGCCAAAGATATCAAAATTTTAGGTAATTGGTTGTGTATGTATTCTCTGGACAATTTGAACCAAAATGCACACACCACTGTGTGTAAAAGATGTTTTTCATTTAGGACTTGGCATTATATGTTTTTCTCCTCTTCCTTCATAGATTTTATGACACTGTGAGCATATATTTTGGAAAAGTCAATGCAAACGTATCTTCAGAGAATCAGAAGGAAGTGATAAACTGGTTGGCATATACTCAGTAAGTATCAGGCAGATTTATAAATGCCTCCAAAGCTTGACAAGAAAGAGAGATTATATTTAATAAATATGTACAATAAAACCCAACTCGAGACAGCTATCCTTTCCCTGGTAGGAAAATGAAGGACCCTACATCAAGATCATATGGCCAGTGGAAGAGACACTTTAGAAAGTCATTTTTCACATTAACTAATTACTTTGCATCATCTGTTTTTCCAGGCATCCTTCAGAGCCTCAGGGCTTCAGGATGGCACCTAAAAGATAATGTGACAGATGACTTAGTCTTATGCTAGTGTTTAGGAACCAGTCCATGGGAAAAAATTATCTTTGTGAGATCAGTTTGCTGTTGCCATAACAAAGGTAGATTAACAAGTAATCAATGGGATAGCATGCTGAAATATTAGAAGTCGTGTGGAAGGTAATATGTCTGGAAGAAAAGAGAGCGAGTTTTACATGTATAAGGAGAAATTTGTCTGGCAAATGGCAAGTGAAGCATCAGTAGTTGTCCCAACATAAACTATTCCAGAAGAAAAGCTCTGTGTAACTTCTATTTGTGCATGGAGAACATTCAGTAGAAGCTGGGATGAGACCTGGATTCCATAAACTACATCAGTTGAAACACGTGTAAAATGATGTATCTAGCAACGGAGACCACCTTTCAGGGAAACCATTCAAACGCCAGAGATAGTTCAAAGGAGAGCTGCATTTACAATCCACAGCAGGAAAATAAATCTCTCAGCATGAAGCTTAAGAAGCTTAACTTTTTCAGACTGTTGTATGGCAGGCTAAGGCATAATGCCATTTAATGAAAAAAGCTTCTAGTTCACCTCCTGCAGCAGTCCCAGTGGCTCCACTTGGAACTATCTTGCCCATCTCCAGAAGAATGGAGAAATCTTGTAGCAGGTTTCATATGTGGGTCTCTGGTAGATGAAAGGGATTGGATCCTCAGATGATCTGGGAGTTCTTTTCCAACCTTGGTGATTCTATGATTCGACACCCTTAAGTGTTTGCATTCAACTACATTTTGAGACAGGGTGGGGCACCAGCATTTTCTATCCAAAACTTACATCTTTTGCATGTTCAGGCTGTCCAGATGGCTTTCCATTATTCCTTGAGATCTACTTAGCATTCCTCCTTTCTGTGTCCACAAAGCATCCCTAACAAGTCATTCTAATTACTTTTTAAAAGTGGAAGAGATAAAATGTGAACAAAATAATGCAAACTGTCAATCCTTTGGAAAATGTAGCATCTGCAATATTATGCACTCAACTGACATAAAATTATGCAATTTGCATCACTACTGTGTGTTCCCAGGCCCATTCTAGTCTTCTTATGCAGTGCAGAGGGAGAGGAAGAAAGACAGAGTACGATGTTGTCTATAAATATTATTTTAATTACTTTGACTGATGGTTAGTGTTGGTTGCAGTCGCTGACATTGTGTGTCAGGTAGGGAGAAGGAAATGGTTTTACATCATTGCAATTTATTGTCAAGAACATCCAGAGTTATGAAAATGATTTACCCCTACAATTCTACGATTCTGTGATGATTTAATGATCTTTACAAAGAAAGAGTGCCTTGGGAGATCCAAGCTATGTCTTTATAGCTAGATGGCACTGAGAAGGTTGCACTTTGCAAAGCCAGCTCAGTGTTCTCAGAGGGATAGAAATCAAGCTTTGAGCTCATATTTGAAGCAACAAAGGAACTTTTCCACATGGGTGGAACAGGTGCTAGTGGATACTTCATTTTTAGAGCAGCTATTTAGCAAGAACTGCTGAGCTTAAGCTAGCATTCACATCTCAAGTAATTTCTGCAACAAAACCCCTGACTAAAACTCCACCTGTATGTGCAAGCAACAGTGTTCAGAAGTTTCTTTTTTGTTTATTTCCGTTGTGGTTCCTTCTATCAGCAGGTCATTTTTCCATTCCCTGTTTCTATCTCTTTGTAACTATTATATGTAACTCACACATCATAGTCAAGCTCTGAAATGCTTGTTTACTTAACTATCAGCTTCCCCTTTCCACCTCTTCTCTTGTCTGGATCTGTGATGATTGAAGATAACAGAATCACCCCAAATCATCTCATCTTTCTCTTGCTGTCTCCCACCATCAATCCAGCCATTGTGAGAAATCAAATTAATTACTGGGGCAGACTTAATTTAAGTCCACAAATACCTTTTAGACTCTGTTACAAGTCTGCGTTGCAAACAACCAGCTGAACAGAGATGTGTCCTTCTAAGATACATATCTTTCCTGGATAAATTCTGGAGTCTGTGGTCATAGACTTCCACCCTAAATGATTCCTCTTTTCCAAAGCTGGAAACCTTTGCCTCAGAAATTTCTTGCAAGCTGAGAGTCAGACCCTGAGTAGTTCTGTTGGATGCCATTCAGCAGCAGGTTCTGCCTTAACTTTCAAGATATCAGAGGGAACTCAGGAGATTTGCACCTCTCCTCCTGCCCAGCCATGGCAAAAAGAGTGCTGAAAAGTGTTGGACACCCAAGCTATGGTTGATCTTTATGTCATCCTCTGCTTGCTGAGAAAGTCAGTCTCCATTCTATTCTGCATGGCTCTGATCCAGTTCATAAGCAAGTCAACTGTACCTCTATTACATCTCCTTTACCCTTTGTCCCAGGGCAAGTGGACAGCACCAGCCTCACGTTATAGCTGCAATATTGGGATGAGACTCCTGTGTGAGGGGAAGTTCTGATCTTTGGAGTGGATCTTCAGTTTAGATGACAGATTTTCAATTTTCCTTTTTTCTTCCCCGTTCAGAAAGTCCTAAGCTGTTGAACACAGCTCTCTTCTTCCTCTCTGTGGACAGACAAATCTTCCTGCCATGTAACCATAGAATTACAGAATCATTTGGGTATGAAGGGACCTTTAAAGGCTGTCTGGTTCCACTCCCAGTAATGAACAGGGACACCCACATCTCTATCAGAGGCTCAGAGCCCCATCCCCTGATCTTGGGTGTCTGCCGGAGTGGGGCATTTGATAACTCCACTGGAATTAAATAAAGCATGGAAAACTGTGTTATATAAAGCCTCAGACATACTTTCATGACAGAATATAAACATTTAGTCTGGAATTACCACAGGCCCTAGTGGGGGGTATAATCATCCCAGCCTTCAATAAATGAAGGGAATGGGTTCCACATTTGCTGCACTGTGTTCCCCTCTGGATGTCTTTTACCATCCACTGAAGGACTCAGACAACTGAGACACAATACCACACTATGTGCACATTCATAACCTATTCCTACCCAAGACAGTGAGTTTATTTTACTGCTAGTTAAATATGATAGAGCTTCCTCTGAACGCAGACCCCAACCCTAATTTATCTGTGAGATGGATAGCATCCACTGCAGGGATGACCATAGAGACAGGCACATCCTAAACCACTAGAGCAAGCTCTAGTGGTTTTTCAGTTGTGTATCTCAAAATACTAAAATACTTCTGTAGTAACTTAGCTTGTCTTCTTTTTTGGGCAAACTTTCAAAATCGTAGAACCATAGAACGATTGGGTTGGAAGGAAATTAAAGATCTTCTAGTTCCACAACTGCACAAGGATGTGATTCTTCAAGAAAGGAAAATGGTGGTCCATATAAATATTCAGATTATATGTGTGATTATTTTTTTGCAATTACCACTGCATGAAATAATTCATTTCTTTCTTCTCATCTATTGTGATTCTTCTTAGTTTTCTACATTTTTTTTGTGGGATCCCAAGTTGTAATGATGGTAAGATGTTTGCCATGATCATTATCACGTAGTGAGAGAGTTGAAGGTTACTCACAATATTTATTTCACTTTTAATTAATTGGCTCCAATGTTGATGGCTTTGATGGTGTCATCGTGTTCTCATTTAGAGATAACATAAGAAATATCAAAGGATTACACTCTTGGCATATGATGTTGGCTTCAGATGAACAAGATTTTCAAACCTGGAAAGAAAGACAGGGTGAATCTGTTTGTTAAAAATGAGGAAGTAAGAAAAAAAAGAAATGACAAAAGGTGAAAGCAGGAGAGGGATGTGCTCAAGAAGGGAAATGGCCACATGCAGACTTCACAGAATGTTGGTGATTCCTAAAGAGGCAAAGTAATGACTGCTCAGCAAAAGGACAGAAGGTACTTACAGACAGTTATTGCACCCATATAGGCAAAGGGATGAAATTATTCAGAGACTTTAAAGGAGAACAGATGCCAACTGTTGTTCTTCCTGCCTATCCTGAAATGGGAGCTTCAGAAACCAGCACCTTCAGTTAAAAGACAAGGAGGGAGTGGATAGCAGAACACCAAAGGGGCCTTAGGAGATAATGTCAGTGAGCACGAGTAGTGTGAGCTGTGCTGTGATGGCTGTGCCAGAGATGACTCCTTCTCCAGCCACTTAAGAATGAAGAAACACTTAATTTTTTTTTTGCAGTTTCTCATTCTTAGATATTCACCGAGGAGATTAATTTTGCCTAATTTAAGCCTCTTAGATGTTAAGCACTGAGAGTGAACTGATCATCTGTGGTCCATCTACATCCAGTAAAGGAAGACCAACACCTTCTGGAAGTGGTTTATGTCATCCTGGTATATGGCAGAGGAAAGGTGGAACCTCCTGAAGGTGGAGGTCATTACATTTCCTCTTAATCCACCCTACTGACCCTTCAATCCTTTCATGCACAGATCACAAGGGGATTTCCAGGATGATTGTTATGTAACAAATGGTCATTACCTCTCTTGCCATGACTGTGCAAATGCAAATGAATGCGATCAGTTTGGGACTCAGTGGGTAAAACCTCAAATCTTACCCCAAAGTCTACCAAATCTATGAACCTAAGTGCTTTGCCTGCACGTGTCTATGTGCTTGGACCTTCCAGATCTATAAAGAAACTGCAGAAGAAGGTTCCTGAAGCTCCATAGACTTAGTGTTTGTGGTGGTTAATCAGATGGCTAAAAGTACTGTTTCCTGCTGAAAAACAAGCAACAGAAAACTGAATCAGTCTCTAACACTTAGTGTCTGCAAGACTGTAATCCATTTCCAGTTCTAACATATGTCGTTATCCTCAGAACAGACCGTGTTGGCAGATCTTACTGCTTCCCCAGGGCCACGCTGCTCTTTGTTATGGAAGCAATACGATACATCTTGATAACGATTTGTGACACAAACAAACTTAGCGCTGAAATTCTTCCCTTGAAGTAAAAATCTGGTCAACACAGTTAGCAATGTCTCTGGTGTCATGCTTCCCAAGTGGTTTTATAAAGATGTTCATTGAGTCAGGTGCCAAAAAATGTGTTTCTTTCCACTGGTTGTAAAGGAAACACGTACAACTGACGTAAGACTAGCTCTCTGAAGTCAGATGAATCTCACAGTTTCTAAGGATTTTCTATTGTTTCACGGCTTATGCAGAGGTAAGTTGTGATAGATGTGTCATTTCTTGATGTAAATCAGACTTAGAGTTTTCTGCTTCCATAAACAAGTGAGGAAAACATGATATAAATTAGGAAAGTTCATTAAGTGTGTAACTTTTGGAAAACTACATCTGAGATGCAGACATCAATGACTGATTGCCAAAACCAAGTATGTTTATTGCATTGTGGCTCTTCGAGGATCTTATTCTGGTGTGATGCTGTTCAGTTGTTTCATGTCTTCAGCACTGGAGCAGTGTGCAGGAGTTGAATCTGCAAGCATTATTCAGTTATAAGGTGTGGCAGTACTCTGGAGGCGCACAGTTAGAGTTTAAGGCAAATATTCTGCATTGTCAGACTGGTCTGATGTACGATGTATGCTTTCCTACAGAGAAGAATAACCAATAGGGAAGAACTATATTCACAGATAAAGACAAAATACATGAGGTTGTAAGCAAATCAGTTGTTCAGTCTAGAAAAGAAAAAGAAGATTCATTATATTAAAAAATCTCAAACGTTTTAGAAGAAGTGGATATCTTTTTTTTCCAATGTGCCCATGGTCTTTTCTTTTTTTTTTTTTTTTAATTGCAGCAAAGGATGTTTGGGAAATTTGGATGCTAGGAAGCCTGTCTAATGGTAAGGACTGGACTGGGTCGTCTAGATGGGTACAAGATTCACCATCCTTGAGGAAGGTTCTTAAGACGGCCCAAACAAACTGCTTCAGGAGGAGCACTGTAAGTGTAATCGGAGATAGAGGAAAAACTGAGTAATCTCCTAAATCACTGCATTAACTACGGTGTTCTGACACAGCCCTCTGCAAGGCATACCAGTGCTCTGTCTATGGACACAGTATTTTGTTGCTTTATTTCTGCATTCTAAGGTGGTCGGTGACTCTGCTGTTGCAGTGGGATCCCATAGCTTCGACACCTCCCAGTGAATTTCACTGACTGCTGCTGTGTGATAACCCTGACTAAGTTCACCTCAAGGGTTTTTCCTGCTTGGGAATTAGGTCAGAATTGTCACGTCAAGGTCTCCATGTTATTTTCACATCATCTCAACAGCCAGTGCCCTATAACTCTTGGCAGCTACAAAAGAAATGTGTGATCACAAAGAAGCCTCTGATGCTGAATCAGCATCTCAGATGGTGCCAAAGACAAGCTGTGGGCATGAGCAGCTGAGCTGTGGTGAAATAGACCATAGAGGAGCGAGTAACAATGGAATCTGGGTAAGAAAATCATGAAAACGTGCCTAAAACCTTTCTGCCTCAAAACTACTAACACAACTCCAAGCTAATCAACACTGCTCCATTGCAGATCTCCATGGCAGCTCCCAGCAGTGGAAGATTGGCTGTGATTTCCACCACACATTAAATAAACAAGTGAACGGTGATCCATACTGAAACGTTTCCTTCTGCACTAACAATGGTTTATTCACCTCCTGTGTTTGTAACGAGCTACTGAGGCTTTCATTAGTACACTCACTAGTGTGTCATGCCCGGTATTCCTGGCAGACTTGTCATTTTATGTAACACAATGTGCAGGACAAAAAAAAATAAAATAAAAAATAAAAAGAACTCGGTCAACCTCCCAGTGATGCACTGGGCACAGGAAACTCAACAGGACAATTGTTGCTAAATATGTTTGCTTGGAAAAAAAAAATAATGCTTGGGGTTTTAACCCTCAATGCAGTGGCATTTTGTAGATTGCCAGAGAAACAAGTCATTCTACAAGACAACACGTGTGTGAGAAGGACAAGATTTCATCCTGTGCCAGGTTGAGGAACTTGTGCTCCCCCTTTCTTGCAAAAATGTCTTGCTCCTAAAGTGCAAATGTTTGCTAGTCTAAAAGGGACTTTGGGATGTTAACTCTGCATTAGGTTTCTTGCTGCTAAGAGCAGAGTGTGTGGGGCTGTGATAGGAGGATGGTTGGACTAGATGATCTTGTAGGTCCTTTCCAACCTAATGGATCTACGAATCTATAAAATGATGATCTCTGTGGAAGCCAGATCATCCATCCCCTTTCTCTAAGGCTACACAATATGCAGTGGTGTGAAAGGCTCGTGACTGTGAGTGCCTTCCCTTTTGGAGGGGCTAGGAGGTACTTGAGAGTCGGGGTGAAAGGAAATTTGTTTCCTGGTGCGGGCTTGTTAAGAGGCTGTCTGGGAAATTCCCTTTTGTGTCCCAGTTGGAAGATGGTCATCTTTGTTATTTCATGTCACAGAAGTGTCAAGAAAGAGTAGCAGACCTCACTGACATGATTGCCAGCTCTACAGCTCTCATGACCATACAGACGCAACTTCCAGAGAAAGGTAAATGTTTATTCTGGAGTTGAGCAGGAACCTCAAATACTTTTGTGAATGGAGTCAATGGAGTATAAATGTTTAAAACCAAGCAATGTGATCACATCCTGATCATGTCCACACCCTGTGTGCACTGAGAGGCAGCTGAAGGATGCCAGCTCGGGTGGAGACATTATCATGGCAGACACCCACAGTGCAGGGAGATAAATGCCATCCCTGAGGTTTTCTTGAACTTGTGGTGAAAATGTTTGCTGTGCCAACACATTCACTGCTGTGTTTTTTATTTGGTTGAGAGGCAAATAGCAGCTTCTCCTCTCAGAGGAGAGAACAAATTCAAATGAAACTTGACACTCCTGAGTGATTTTCTCTTCAGATGTTTTAGATACAGCCTTCAAGAGGAAATCGTTGTCTCATTGTCATCATCTCTATCTATAAATCTGGACAAAATTGAGCATTGGTGTAAATATGTTTACTTCTCATATTGAATTTCCTTCATTATTCATCCTCCCTCTGTATAGTCACTGATACGTTTTCGCTTTACTCCTACACCTCAGAGAAAGGAAAGAAAAGAAAAATGAAAAGATAGAGCAGAAAAATGAAAAGATAGAGCAGAAACAGGGAAGTTTCATAGTAAGGACACTCAGATGTCATAAAAATATAAAAATAAAAAAAATCTGTCATGATAGTTAAGTTAGCATGATGGTATGTACAGATATATATATACATATATTTTTTTTTTTCCTAAGAAGAGCAAAACCATGGTAAAAAACCTTTAGAACTTGCTTAGATTTCTCTGAATCACAAAATATCCAAGTGAAAATTAACTGTATGGATTTCATGCTTTAGAATCTTACTTGTTACAGGGTGACGCACCATCTCAGTTCCTGGCACACCAGGTGATTCATGTGGCTCATAAATAACTGCTGATCCTACCCGAGGAGTTCCTGAGAGCTCAAATCCAGCCTCACAAAGGGGCTGAGGTGTCCAGCTCCATAAAGAGGATATTGCAGACTCAGAGATTATCACACAGGAGGACCATCAGCCCAGAAGCAGGGAGGGGGATTCCCAGCAGTCAGCATATGGAGCAAGTGGGTGCTCAGAGCAGCTGACAGCACACGCTGAGGAGATGGATGTGTCTGAGATATTCCTTCTTTCCTAGATTTAGGAAATCAGGGCAGATTCTGCTTCTAGCCAGACAGTGGAGTCCAAGGAGCAGCTCCTGAATATTGGTGTAAAGCTGCTGATGTCGGTGTCACTCTCATAGGAAACCTTGTTTTCTGAATTCCAATTTTCTTTATGGAAAGCACTGAGCAGAATACATTGGAAATCATTATTGTTCCAGCCAGAAGTGCCCGATACCTTCGTGTTTGTGTGAAATGTGGGAGACTGACTTTTTACAATGTCAGATAGTGGCAGGACAAGGTTTTATATAAAATTGAATATAGATTAGATGGTAGCAGGAATATTTTTTTATTCAGTTTTTGAGGCAGTGGAACAGGTTCCCCAGAGAAGCACGGCTGCCCCATCCCTGGAGGTGCCCAAGGTCATGGATGGGGCCTTGGACACCCTGATCTGACTGGGGACAGACAGCCCATGGAAGAGAGCTGGAACTGGATGACCTTTGAGGTCCTTTCCAACACAGCCATTCTGTTATTCTATGTTGGGACACAAATACACAGACCTTCCAGGTTAGCTTTGCTTTACTCCAGAGTCTGAAGAAAATCAGCGATGCCTCAGAGGGGTAAAAATCTAAGGGCAGAACAGATGAATTGCTCTTGTCTCTGAAGCTGTGAGGAATACAGTTGTCCTAGCAATTGCTGGTTGCCTGCTAATACACCAGCAGAGTTGCAGGATATGATTTATTTTTTTTTCTCAAGAGCAGAGTAATAGTAGTTTGATAAAGTTCCTCTGGTTTCTCTGGTCATTTTGCCTCTGGACCAACATACATTCCCTCTGCCCTTCAATTTTGACAGTTCCCTCACCTTTGAGGAAAATTCCCAGTGAAGTCCTTCAAGCCAAGACCAATTTTGCAGTCATGGAAATGTTTTTCTGGCTCAAATAGTAGAGAGAGCCTGCCCAATCTAACTTGTGGGAGCACAGAACAAAGCCTACCACTTAACCAAGAAGTACATTTGTTTCCTGGATGAAATGTTCACTGAGAATTGTGCTACAAACCTTTAGAATCTGATTTGTTTCATACAACGGATGAGTTGGCCCTGGGATCTTGGCAATTCAGTGTCCAGTTCTGTGAGCTTGATTTTTTTGCTAAACTCTCTGTAGTGTAACTAAATAATGTTGAGGGTACACTGATTTAAATCATCTGTGGAGAATAACTCATCAGCTCAGAAGCTACTTTCTCCCTCTTGTTCCCATCAGATATGTTGCTCCCTGCCTCTCTTAAACACTTACATAAGATTGGAAATCATCCCTATTTGTAGATATATAACCCCAGAAAAAAACCCAAACCCTACCTCCATGTACAATTTGGCACATAATCTTTAAATTGTGCCTATAAAAACTTTCTGCACTGACCCCAGATCATCTGATACTAGGGACAGTAGATTTTACCCTTTTTTTTTTTTGCTTCGTGGTGGTTTATGGATGCTGGGTAGATGGACGTTGGCCAAGTACTGGGGTATTTTCCATTAGCCTGAATAAGGTGGAGTGGGGATCATTTTGTGGCAAATGAGACCTTGTGTGTTGAGGACTGATTACATCTGTGTGGTGGAGAACACTTCCCATGCCCTTGGACTGCAGTCATGACTCAAGTTAAGTCTTCCATTGGTGCGTTGCTGCTCCACTTGTGCCTTCTCTCTTCTCTTTCCTGCTATGCTTACATTATTGATTTAATTTTTTGTCTCTGCCATCTCCCTCCATTTAATGTGCAGAATATTTGTTCTTTTTGCCACTATCTCCCATTGGTGGCACATCTATACACACAAGACAATGTCTACTGTATGTCTTCCCACAGCACTGACATCATCACCTTGTCAGCAATTAGCTAACAAGACAGCAGTGATGATCATGACATCATTCACATCAGTTAAGATTGGATAACAGCTCCCAGATGTGCGTTTTGCATGTTCATATATAACAGTTTCTGTCATTATTTTGTTTCAGCTGATTTTTTTTTAAATTTATTTGTTTCTAAGTCTGTACGAGAGTGTTATTGATGAATTGTCTTCTGGTGGCATTCTAAGATCTGAAATGAGAGCTGGGTAGTAGGAGGGTAGTGGCTACAGAGAGACCAACCAAGTGTCCCAGGAGGAAAATATATTAGCTAACTCTAAAGGAGGGTGACCAATTTATTGCTCTTGAGAAACACTGAATGTATATCTTATCCACATATTCAAGGCTATCTCAGGAAGGACTACATGTCTTGCTTGCCCTGTACCCCATGCCTGGTACTGGACTCCCAGGGATACCTAAGGGAGACTGTATGAATCAAACAGGCGTCTGCAACACTTCCCCAGCTCATTTTCCTGGCTTCTAGTAATTTTCCTTTGAGGGATTCCTTCTCACCTTATCAGTACGGTTACAGAGGTTGTTTGGTCATCCAGACCCTAATTGTAGGAAGAAATGAGTAAAGAGGGAATTTCCTGTGGACACAGTGAATGGGATGGGCAGCTCCATCCCACAGGTGCCAATTTGGGACACATGGAAAGTACTTGCTCTTGTAAACTATTCATAGAGCTCTTCTTTCCCGGAGGTTTATGATGTATGCCTTGGGCATGGGGCTGTGGGACCAGGGAAGCTGGTCTCGTAAGTTCTTCAGGTCTTAGGAACAGTTTGCTGAACAGAAAACAAAAAGTTCTGCTGAACAAAACACAACTAGGATCAACATTTTACCCTCAAAATTTCACCGTGCACTGTCTTGGACTAAATTTGTATTTTGATTCATCTGTCACTTTCTGCCTCATTGCAGTTCCACTGTAATTAGAAAGATGAAGCCAATAATTAATTTTTCCCCATTTCATAGCTTTTTTTTTTTCCCCCTTTGTTTTTCACTGGTGCAGTGCTGTTGTGTAAGCACATTATAAAGTAGAACAAAATAAGACTACTTATTCAGAAAATCAAAAACATCTGAAGACTAGAAAGAATAAGAGCATGGGGGCAATGGCTGAGGATATCCAGATTTTTGTTCAGAGCTCTGCCTTGAATCTGAATCATCTTCAGAAAGATGAATATGCTTAAAACAAAAAACAAAACAAAAAAAAACCCAATCTGTCAATTACCTAATGCTGTCCAGGTGTGAATTTGATTTTATTCCCATAGTGACACACTGCCCAAGTGAAAAACATTGAATTAACTTAAGTGCAATTTTGAAGTCGGCAGCATCGCACCGAGGGAGAAAAAGGAGGAGGAGGAGCAGTGGGATGATTTTAAGTGCTCTTCTTTCAAGACTTGCTCTGGGGACTTTGTTTCTGCCTCTGGATCGACTGTTGCACAGCTTTAAGTCCGAGGAAGCCCCCTGGCTTACAGAATAAGCTATCAACAGATGCTCAACCTGCAGCATTCTGAGAGCACAGGGGTTAATCCGAGGCATGCACACGCGTCCTGCCGTGATAAAGCCCGGAGCGATGAGACCTTTTGCACCAGAGGATATTCTGGCTCTCTGTTGGGAGATTCATTTTGTCTGCAAAATCAAGCATGTAATGTCCCTTCTCCCTTGTTCCAGTCTCCCCGGTGACAGCTGACGTTCAGGGCAGGATGTGGGCTGGGGAGCCCCACATCGGCTGATTTGTGCTGATTGGGAAACCCTGAGATACCTCCGTGCCCTCAAGGAGAAAGGGAAGGGATTAGGTAAATTCAAGAATTAAAATAATAATAAGAAAAAAAAGTACATCTATCCCTCAGCATCCAAACCGTGGCCACGGAAAGCTTCCCTGTGCCGTGGGGTCCGGTCTGGTTTACGGAGTGGTCAGCGATCCCTGCCTCTGTCTGCTCGGGTCGGTGTGTGTTGCTGTGTCTGTCTGTCCGTGGTTGGGATGGCATCAGAAATGTGCCCGGTCCTGGGGGAGCCAGCAGGAGAGACTCCTCTATCCGTTTTCCAATAAGACGGGGATCTTTCCATCTCTAGAGTGCGGGTTTAGTTGTCAGCTCTGTTTACTACTGTTGGATGTCCCCCAGCTGCTGCAGAGCTGAGCACGGTAACTCAGCGGGGCACTTCTCCTTTCAGTGCCAGGCAGAGACCCCACGACAGCCCTCGCTCCGACCCGAAGGACGAGGGAGAAGTGAAACAGAGTGAGGGTGACATTCCTGAGGCACTCCCAAAGGCTTTTCCAAGGGTTTGAAAAAGCCTCTTAAAAACGGCAGCACAGATCGAAGGCAGTTAAGGGAGAGAGGAAAAAAAAAAAAAGGAAGAAAAAACTTTGGCAAGCGTGCACTGTCTTACATCAATCTAGCAGTCAGCATCGATGTAGATGTTCTTTCCTCCTTTTGTGCAACACCCCTTCCCTCCTACAGACCACCCAAAGCCCTATAAATAATCCAAGGACCGTATTTTTTCTCCAGCTTTCTCTTCAGACCTCGAAGGGAAAATATCAGGCAGGGGAAAGAAGGAGAAGAGAGAGGAGAGCAGAGAGCAGGAGAGATGGCCAGTGAATTCAAAAAGAAAATGTTCTGGAGGGCAGTGGTGGCTGAGTTCCTTGCCATGATCCTCTTTATTTTTATCAGCATTGGCTCGGCTCTGGGTTTTAACTTCCCAGTGTCGGTCAATGGGACATCAGCAACTCAGGACAACGTGAAGGTTTCTTTGGCTTTTGGGTTATCCATCGCGACCATGGCGCAGAGCGTGGGCCACATCAGCGGTGCCCACCTGAACCCGGCGGTGACCCTGGGCCTCCTGCTGAGCTGCCAGATCAGCATCTTCAAGGCACTGATGTACATCCTCGCCCAGTGCCTGGGGGCAGTGGTGGCCACTGCCATCCTGTCTGGAGTCACCTCCTCTCTGCCTAACAACTCTCTGGGGCTCAATGCGGTAAGATGCAACTTTGCTGTCCCCCTTTGACTCTTTTTTCCCTGAGTAGAAATGAGAGGGCGACTTCTATAAGGATGTGTGTGGTGGAGGCGGTCACCTCAGGCAGGGATCTTGTCCTGACTGATGGTGTATGCCTTCACTGCTGTCAGTTAAGCACTATTTTAATCCTTTTCTTTGGTAAGAGATACTGTAGGGATGATCCTTTCTCTCCATTCTTTTTCAGAGCTCTATGGTCTTTATCAGTTTTGTTTGTGTTCCGTTTTGCATATCCATGTGGCAGAAATGTGCTTTTTGAAACCTAAGTAACATTGAAAGCTCTGCTATTTGCATGACTGAGCCTCTTTCCTGGTTCTGAAGGTCTCAGGTAACATGTCTTTGGCTTGTGATGCTGATTAATGTGTATTCACATTATGGTGTTTTCATTTCTGTGAATGTGGTTCTCTTTCAATACCTCATTAATGGTCTGTGTAACCTGATGACTGCAGTGTAAGGACCGATGGGACCAGTGAGAGAGATGGGTAGCAGGAGAAACCCTATCACCAAAGGTGTGAGCATCACCTGTTGCATTTGGCACAGTGTTCTCATCCTGCCTGATGCAGAATCTTAGCTGCACTCTTCTTTTTCCTATTTTGAGCTGTGCAAAAATGGGGAAAAAAGGAAATTCTCAGGTGTAGTTTGGAGGAAGAGGTGAAGAATCTGTATAGAAGAGAAGTGCAGGTTTCAGCCCTATCCACATTGGGGTGTTTACAGTTATTGATGATTACAGTCTACAGACAACTGCCATGTGGCAACCCCTCTTCCTCCACGCACTGTTCTTTGCTGTTGTCACCGTACCATAACGGGAGCAAAAGGGATAGTTACTCTTTTCAACATGAAATCATCCCTCTTTCAGTGGATGCCAGCGAGGCAGTCCTGCAGTCACAGCAATACACAGAGGAGTACTATAAATGGAAATTCCCTTCTGGTCACTTATCTCACTCTGTTCAGAATATGTATTTCATGGCTTTTCTATGGCCCCCTTCATGCAGAATAGTCGTTGATGCAGTTTGAAACTGGAATGTATTTGAAATCTTATGGCTGTTGGAATCACAAGGATATTTGGGGCACAGAGCTCCAAATATGATATCACTTTAGAAATAGTTGTTGGGGAAAAAAAAAAGAAAGAACATATAAAGTTTTAAGCATTCTGTGGCATGAGAGTTATTCGCAAGAGTGAGGAAGAAGAGCTTTTGAAAACATAGAAACTGCCATTAAGGAGGTCAGTGCTGAGCAGCCCAGTGCCACCCACCCGTGCTGCTCTGTGTGTTGGCTGCCCACCTGCCTGCAGGGATCCCACCCTGCCACTCATTGGGAATTCCTCTGGGATCATCTGAAACGATTTTTTGGGGAAGAAGAGGGAATCTTTTCATTAACTCCAGCTGGCTCTGGCTGTGTGTGTGAGATGTGATCCTCTCCTATGAAACCACTGGCAGAGGGAAGTGCTCAACCGCATGGGACAGGGTCCCCACCCTGGTGGTTTCCTCGAGAGGTCTGGCTGCCAGCTGCTTTTGGGCTTTGCCTTTTGCCTGCCACAAAGCAGTGGTGGCTGGCTCCTTCGCTTGCCCCGAAGCCCTGAAACTGGCTTTTTGTAAAGTGGGTGTAGGGGACCACCCCAAACGCTTGCTCCTCTGTTAGTAAATCAACTTACAAAGATTTGATTCAGAGCTCTGCACAAGGGCATCTCAGTAGAGAAAGGTCTGAGATGGAAAAATCACTCCACGAATCTCAAAAATTAGAGAGTGGAAGCTGGGCCCCTCCGTCTGGAATATATTCAGTGCACCCTTTCCAATGCAATAAAATTTATGGTAGGAGGATGTATACTGTAAGCCTCCACCATGCCTATTTTACAAATCTGGCAACACTTTCTGCATGTGAACTGATGAATGAAATCGTTCCCAAACGCTGTGAAAAGCTCTGGTCTTGTTACTGTCAAACATTCAGAGTTTTGGTCTTTTATTTTCCATTACCTGTCCAGCAATAAATGTTCTGGATAGAGGAGAGTTGGGGGACATCTCAGGAGATGGGGAGAGTAAAAGCTGTTCTTTTCCCCCGTAAGAAGGAACTGGTGAGGAAAGCAAATCCATTCTTTTCACTATTATGGGACCAGCTGGGGAGGGGAGATAGGGGTCTGAGTGGCAGTGGGTCTGAGCCCAGTGTGGGGACAATGAAACAGCTGACCTCGTGCAGAGCTGATTACAATGGGGCACATCCTGATGTCACATTGCATTGCCTCCTTCAGCAAACAGAGCGTAAGGAGATGCCACAGAGACTTGCTTTTATGTCCTGCTTGCTTTTTAACCTGAGGACAAGGAGAGGAGGGGCAGTGCTGGCATTCCTGTCAGCTGTTTTGTCTTCTTGTCCTTCCAGGAGAAAATGAGGTATAGATTTGTTACTGGGAAAAAGAATAGGAAGAATGGGAGTGCTGCATTTTAGCAATGCTTGGGAAGGTGGCTTGGATATGCATGACTTGAAAGGGTGGCTTTTTTTTTGCCGAAAAATCATGGTGAGAACAAATAAATTGAGCCAGTAACTATTCAGTGCCCTCTCTGATGCTGGGTGGGATTACACAGGTGGGATAAATTGCATTTTATCCTGTTCGCCTATAGGTCCTGCACCAAGGGGCTGCAGTACTGATCTCAATTCCTTAGGTTCCTTGCCAGCTCATAGTGAGGAGAGACAAAGAAAGATACATCAGCTCTTAGATCCTCTCTGTTGTCCTCTAGAGAGACCTAGATCTCGTCCTTTACTGTAGAAGAAATTTGGGAGGCTCCAGCCTTGGGGACCTTGATCAAGTTCCTGAAATAAAGTGTGGTGAAGCTGTGCCTTTCTTATTGCCCAAAGGGGAAAGGGAAATGCAAGCAAACAGATCACAGAAAGCAGGCATGGAAGGTACAGGGCTGAAGAGAGGAAGAGAGCAGGAAAAAGCAGGATGTTCCTTTACCACACTCAATATGAAGGTCTGTTTTATTCTTAGAGACAACCCAAACTATCCCATATGAGAAATTCGATTTAAACTTCACTGAAGCCAATGGAATTTATTTATTTTTTTTACTTTGGCTGGTTCTAAATAAGAAATTCTGGACAATATTCAGAGAGGCACTTGGATTACTGAATCCTTTTAAGACAAACTTCCCATACATTTCAATAGTGGTGTGGCTGCCAAAGTAAAAAGGTAAAAACCTGGAGCACTGGAAAAACTGAAAGAGGAGTATTCAGAGTTTGTTGTTCTAAAAATTTGAATATTCATACTCGTATCATCTAGTATCTTGTTTTGTTTTTTTTTTTTTTGGCCACTGGATCACTACATTTTACAAATTTCTATTTGGTAAAAATGTAAGAGTAGAGAAAACATAATCCGAAGTGCACTCATCTGCCAACATAGTTGGATGTTGTCCAGTGAGGACAGATCTGTAGTTTGGAAAATGGAAGAAACTAGTCATCACGGGCAATTAATGGCTAACAAAGAGCTCAAGCAGGAAAGACAAGTGAGAGGAGATGTCTGCTCCATAAGGTAACACAATATTTGCTGTTCAGCAGTGTTTATTGTGAGAACTTTCATCAGGCTGTTAAAAACATGCTGAGCAAATTTATTTCTCTCTCTTTTTCTTTTTTCTTTTTCCTTTCCTTTCGTTGTTAATTTTGTGTGAAAATAATCTTCTGAAAAAATGCAGATGCTCCTTTACCGATCAATAATTTTGAGTGGTTTCTGCATTTCTTTATACTGGCTTAATTGCCAGGAAATGTGCCCCCCTAAGCCTGGGGGGCCACCATATGGAAATGCTTTGAAAAATCTGCCTCAAAGTTTATAAAAACTATATATATTTCTAAAAAATGTTCCAAGTGGATCAAAAGCTGTAGGGAAGAAAAACAGACCCACAGGTATTTTTGCTCAGGGTCGATACAATGAAAAGGAAAACAGCTAAGAATAACAAATAGCAGAACTCTGTTTTCAAAACTGCTTTGTGAACCAACAAACGTTGTTTGTGGAACTGAGGAACTTTCTAGAAACAACAGAGGAGATATGGCCCAGAGTCCAGAAATGTGGACGTCTGGAGTATTTATTTAAGACTGGTGGATAGCCATAGAAATACCACACCTACAATGTGGAAAGTTGCTTGCTCCTGGATCGCCCTTTGGGTTTCAGTGTTATTGAGTGTCTGTCTCCTTTCTTTTCTGTCCTTTGGGAAGCTGCCTCAGAGGGCATCACAAGCTGTAGGAAGCTCCAGAGTTACCACATATGGTCCTATGTAGCATACCAGCAATGGCCCTCCTACCATGGGAGTAGGACTTGAATGCTTGGTGTTGGTGACTCAGTGCTTCCCTTTGTGATTTCCCTCTCCTTCTGCCCACACCCTCTGCTCCAGCCTCAAATTAAGCAGTGTCTGGTTGCATTGGTAGAGCTTCCAAAATAAATGGAGAGCTTGACAGCATGAGTGGACAATTGAGTAAGTGTTTGATTAAGAATTAAGTGATGCCACTGTTTCTCTGACTCAGTACAGAGAACCGTGGTTGCCGGGGTGCCACTGGATGGATGGGATATGCAATTGTGTTCCTGAAATCTTGTGCTTATAAAAAATTTCCTGATACTTTTTTTCAGTGCTATGTACTACATCCTTCTCCAGATTCCATGCCATCAGCTTCGTTCTCCATATCACTGCCCTTTTTGCTCCCTGTTTTTGATCAGATTTAGCATCCTCCAGCCAATATTGCCTGGATATGTGTGTACTTAGGTGCTGGAACTGCGACACGGGACCAGAAGCAGCTGCACTTTCAGAGTGAGGAAAATGGTTCCTGTACATGAGATTAGTCCATGATTTTTTGTTTCTTAACAAAGAGCAGTACAACAATAGCTCTTTATTCGATTTCAATCTTGCAGCAGCCGTCTTTTATGGCTTGCCAGCATTGTACTGAATCACAGCATGCCAGGAAGGTGGAACATAGGAAAGGCACCTGCTCAGGAATGGCCACAGCAACAGCTGCTTTCTAAGGAGTTCACACGAGACAGCAGAAATCTCTGGGCTGAGGTTTAAAACTGATGTTATCGTCCATCCTTCAGTACCTTTGAGATTAACGAAGGTTATGGCTCTAATTCTATTTTTAAGACAGAAGTTATTTTTATTTTAGTTTCTACAAGAATTGGCTTAGTGCTTCTGCTCCATAATGACATAGCCATGCCCTAAGCTTTTCATAGAATCATGTGATCACTGAGGTTGGAAAAGACCACTAAGATCCCCAAGTCTAACTCCAGCTCACTCTTACTCACCATGCCCCCTGACCACGTCCTCCATTGCCACATCTCCATAGTTCTTGAACTCCTCCATGGGTGGTTGGCAGAGAGCACCCAGGGGTGTGATAATGTGGATGTTTGTGACACACGGTGAGGCCCTCAGTGATCATCTGTCTACAGGTTAATTCTTTGGTGCTAAAACAGAGCGATCCAACGTGGGTTTCAAGCCATGAATAGGGTTTGTGTCTAGAGGACCCAAGGATGACTTGTGCAGTGTTTGAAAAATACTCTGCAAACCTCAGAATAAAGGTCCTATTTCAATAGAAGAGATAGAAATTGGTGAAAGGTTGGCATGGAGTCTTTTAAGATAATAAGTTGCAACAGAGCTAAAAATACTACTAATTTGTAAGATTGTTTAATGTTGTAATTCAAATTAACTCATGGTCATGGCTTTTTGGGAATCCTTTTTTGTTTTGTTTTGTTTTTATTTCTGACCAGCTGTCCAAATAAGTAGGAATAATTATGAAGGAAGTAAAGAAGGAAAGTAACTTTTCCACTGCTACTCCTGACTGGTGAATAAACAGTTAAAATTGTCCTCCTTTCCTTGGCACTCAATGTATTATGTCATATCTTAGTATGTATATGTGTTAGGGTATTTTATGCTTAGGGGTACACACATCTCACACACATGCGTACACACACACAGTGGATAGATAGAAGGATAGATAGTTGGATAGATGGATAGGTATGTGGTTAGATACATAGATATGTGGTTAGATAGATAGATAGATAGATAGATAGATAGATAGATAGATAGATAGACAGACATATAGAATGGCATTTTAGATTTTAGATGACGTTAACTCAAATTCCATACTCTAATTTAATTTCAGTTTACATTAAAAATATATGTTAGTGAATATTAATTTTAAATCAAGATCTGGCATGGACTAAAAGGGACCTAGGAGTAAGCTGGAGAGGGACACTTTGTCCTGGACTGTAGTGACACGAAAGAGGGGAGATTTAGGTTAGATGTTAGGAAGAAATCCTTCATAGTGAGGGTGATGAGGCACTAGCACAGGCTGCTCAGATAAGCTATGATGCCTCCTTCTTGATAGTGCTTGGGGCCAGGCTGGATGGGGCTTTGGGACACCTGGTCTAGGTCTGGTGGGAAATTCCCTTGCCTATGGCAGATATTAGAGCTAGGTAGACTTTAAGGTCCTTTCCAACCCAAACCATTTCAGGATTTTGTGATTCTATGTCAAGAATCACAGTCTATGTACAAATGGAAATTTCCACAAGAAACATGAGAATAAATATTATAGAACTCTTCTTGATATGCTATTAAAAATAGCAAGTCATTTCAGCAGGGCTCATGTACCTTGGGAGATAATTTGGACCTTTGAGCAGGTAGAGAATAGTACCTCTTTAGTCAGAGAATCCTAAAAAGTATAACTATCTGGCTTGTATATTATTACCTTTAAGAGAAGCATTTCTTAAAACAAAGATACTGAAACACATTACAAGTACTACAGGAAGAAAAAATAGCCCTCGAAAAATTTCCTGTTTGTCTCAAGAGGAAATTGCCTGTTTTCTTTAAAGCAGTAGTACATTCTTGCTTATTTGTCATGCTCTAACTTAATTGAGAGTATCCAATAAAAGAGAGATCTTTACCTGATACTGTAATTAAAAAATGTAAAAGAAAAATCTTTTTGTTCCTAAGTTAAAATAAAACAAAAAAACACACTGAACTATTGGTCAGCTCCATGCTTCTGTGTCTGTGTTTCTCAGTTTCTGCATTCCCGTGCCTTTCTGTATTCTGTGTGCTCATCAGAACTCTCAGAATAAAGTTAATGCCGATGTCATGGGGCAAGTAAATGTTTGCTGGAGGTTTTCCTGCCCTCTCTGGGAGCAGTATGTGGTTCTGTGTATTTATTAACATACAACCTGATGGGAAAGCACTACACGTTCTGGCATTCAGAGCCAAAGTTAGTGCCACTATTTACCTTCTGCAACTCCGCTGAAGTCAATGATGTCTGAAGCTATGGCACAACATTAACTTGTTAAATCAAACATACTGTCCTGTCAGGCATCCTGGAGGAAACTCTATAAACAGCAGGAGGCCAAAAAAGTATGCTGAGAGCTCTGTGAGGGGTTTCTCTTTTGATATTTGAAGACGGGAAAGCAGCCAAGAAATCCTCAGTGTACTTTCTGAGCAGAGTCCTGTGCATCTCTTCTGCAGAAGCCACTGAGAAGTACCACCAAAAAACACATTTTCCATGCCCTTGACACTTTCTGTGCCAACAGAAGTCAACGAAGGCTTTGAAAGCAGAAGCATGGCACAAGTTTCCTTATGTATATTTACGTAATTTCCTTTGAAGTTAATGGTGAGTGCATTTGAAATGAGGAATAAAAATAAGTAAAGTTAGGCATGGCCTCTATTTATTACTTTCATATGACTTCTTGATTGATGATCAAGGTGGAGAATGTTCTGAGAGTTCCCCTAATTTTTGCAATGCAGTGCTCACACTGAGAGTTGTACTTTCAACTCATGCAGAACTCTTGAATACTCTGCACAAGACTGACAGTACGAATGTCCTCAGAAGTGGGAAGTTTGAAAACTTCACAAGTTGGTTGGATGGATTTTCTAGTAGAAAATGAATATCACTTTGCTGCAATTGCCCAAAATGATATTGTGACTTTTGTTTGAATCTAGGTAGTTATGCCAGGAACTACTCTAAAAGGTAGATCACACAAAACTCAAAATTCAGATAGGTCTTCAATTCTCCATTGAATCATCGAACCATAGAGTCACCAAGGCTGGAAAAGACTTCCAGGATCATCCAGTCCTACTGTCCACCTATCACCAATACTTTCCCACTAAACTATGTCCCTTAGTGCAACATCCAAATATGTATTGAACACATGAAACACCATCTCCTTTTGGGCTGACAGTACAAGAGGTCATGAACAGTGCACTAATACAAAGGAGTGCTTCACATATTCTACTGAAAGTGAACAATTTACTTGTGTTTGGATGGGCAAAGAAAAATTTCACTATTCTCCATCTTCTGAATAGTAGTTGTTTATTTTATAGGGAAAAAGAAAAAAGAAAAAGAAAAGAAAAAAATGTTTCCCAGAGAAATTTTACCAGAGGTAATTCAGAAAGTTGAAGTGTAAATGAGACTGTTTAACAAATGGCCTTTCTCCAACTATCTGTGTTAAATGGAAGTCCTGTACGATTACTGGCTTTTACTGCATATCACTGTCCATCACTCTTCTCTTGATTACATCCCAGGCTGCTGCGAGACAAAGCCCAGGCCAGGTTCCCATCAGCTGGAGGATAGGGTGGGAGGGAGGTTAGTCTTGCTCCTGGAGCGTGTCCACTGACCAAAGAATGGAAAATGTAATTTGTACTTGGGGAACTGAATGTGCCCCCTTTAGAACTCTTAAGGCTTTATTTATAGGAAGGATAATCTAACGAAGAACAATATGTTTCATCCCTATGTTCTGCTGAATGCTTCTATTGTTGACCTAGGATACAATCCAAAGCTAATCCTTTGCCTCATAAGCAGCTTCATCTGAGTACTCTTGCCATGTCATTTTAAATGAAACACTCTAGATCTTTGCCTCTCTCTACTTACTAAAGGAACATGACTTTTCTACTTTTTGAATGCCTAGTGAGTAAATAACAGGTATAGAAACATCAATTTCAGGGTAATATTATTAAACTGCAAGGGGAGAAGAGAATAACTGTGGTTAAATAGCTGAGGATACATTTGGAATGTGAGTTAAAGGGAGGTTTACAGCTGTTCCAGCAGGAGAAGGGGATGTTATTGGAACAGGAGTTATCAAGTTACAAGCATGGTTGAACCAGGAACTGAAAGAATGAGAAGAGTCAGACAAAATGACAGACAGCTTTGAGGGAAGTAGGAAGATTAATTTTTGAGACTGCGTTCAAAGAACATCATATCAAATAACTCTTCCCAGTTGGGCACTTAAATGTTAGTTGGGTATGAAGAAGCATATTTATTATTTCCAGTGTAAGGATGAAGAGGAGAGCACGAACCATTTTAACCAGAGTGAAAAGATTTTCTTATCAAGGAAAACGAGAAAATTCTAAGATGGGAAAGATTAATCTGTAAGAAGAAAATATAAGACAGATTCATTTTTCAAATAGTCAGCCAGCAATATAGCCAGGGAGGCAGACTCCAATTGGGTTGAGAAGAAATGTCAGAAATTTTCCCTTAAAAGTTCCCCATGGAAGACAAATCTCCTAACTTAGAATGCTGAAAATATCAGGCCTGGTGCAAATGGTAGCGTATTTGAATTCAGTATGCAGGGAGTGAGGACTGTCTGATGTAAACATATTATTTTTGCAGCAGTTCTTATTCCAACATGAACATTAAAAATACTTTAATAATAAAAGGTAATGCGTATGTGTCGAGAAGATGCCGTGGTTTCGCTTTTCTGTCTTGAAAAAACATCAGCCAATGTTGCTTGATGTGAAGTGTTTCATAACTATGGAGAAAATTGACATTCCTGTACCGAAAAGTAGATTTCTACATTTCCAGAGGCCTAATCTTTTTCATGAATAATGATAAACTAATCCCCGTTATATGAAAGTAAGGTTAACCCTAGAAGACGCCGTCTTTTGCTGAGTTTGTTGGACGACATGAGGCAGGCGTGGCATCACATCATGAAACCACGTTGCATAACAACTCTCTTATCCATATAACGGGAAACAGCTTTGAGCCTGATAGACTTTGATTCCTGATGAGAAAAATATGAAGCCACTGGAGAAGTACACAGTTGGGTTTACCTTGGGCCAGTTTAATTTCCTGTCCCCGTTTCTCTTTTGAAGGCAGACATCTAATAAATATGCTGTTCCAAAAAAATGAGAGAGGAGGGAAAAATGGAAAAGAAAACATACCATCTGCCCACACTGTTGCTGGAAGCTCAGGAAGTCAGCTAAACGTGGCAGTTACGGGCACCTGACTGGATCTTCCATAGTTCCAGTTGCAGATAAATCACAACTACTTGATGCTGTGGAGAGATGGAAGCAACTGCTTTTAATTCCCTAAGAACAAAAAGCAGTTGCTCACCTCAAACAGTTTCTCTTATGGTCATGACTGTATATCTCTAGTGATGCAGAACTTGTACGCTCAACACGCCTAAGTACTTAGCTTCCAACCAATTTCTTCTCAGGAGCCATGGGCTTTTTGATCAAGATAGGATTTCTATTAATTTAGAAAACTCCACTTGTTAACATTTTTTCCCCACTAACTTGTTCTGAGTCACACTGAACTCAGGTAAAAATGTTGATGGCAGGATTCAGCTGTCAGAAGGATATACCTCATTTGGGTTGTTTGTATTGTTGCATTTATGCTTCTGCATATTATACTGGTGCTAGTACATCAAGGGAGGATTACTCAGAGAAAACTATTGCAGCCAAGGCAGTGATCCAGCTGGTCAGCTATCTTTATGTCTCACTACAGCCCTCAGATCTTGCCAATAAAGAACCCATTTCTTAGGTACATTTCTGATTCTTCTCTTGTCAAAATAGTGCAGTGATTTAGTAATTATGTTCAGTGAAACAATTCATCTGAACACAAAACGCCATCTAAAATGCAGTGTCTGGGAATTACTGGAATAAGGTGAAAAAATACCAGAGATTTTCCTAGAGATACAAGGACAAAAGCAGCCCATGTCCCTGCACACATATTTTGCCATGACCTCTGGTAAGCAGCCTACCAGTGTAGCATAGAAAGTCATTTCAGTGTGGTACAAGTCACTGGAAAAGGATGCGTTCACTCCGGCACTCCAATAGTTGTGACTACATCTTACATTTCAAGGCATTATTATATCTATTTAAGAACCATATTTTCCAACTTTTTAAAAGGAGATACGGTCACCTTAAATTCTAAATATACTCAGTAGCAGAATAGTAGATGTTAAGATCAGTGGCTGATATTTACCATTGTGTATACTGACATATTCATGTGGTCAGGTATCTGCAATACCTATTGCTACTAGGTGCAGATGAAGATTTCGACAGCCCTGACCTTACTGAAGGCTCAAGCATCTAGAGTCAGGTATTCTATAAAAATGCAAGAATTTAGACTTTCCTTAAAGATGTAAATAAAGCAAGAAAATGAAACCAAAGGTTAACCAATCTACTCAGTTATGCCGGGAGTTAAAATAGCAGATTTGAAAGGCATAAAGCTTTTCATATTGCATTAAGTGTTAGCTGGGTAAATTGCAACTTCACTGCGACCAAAGACTATATAAATACAGATATATATGTGCATGTATGCATGTGTTCCTTTTAGTTGGATAGCTCTTCTTTACATGGAATAGTAGGAAATGCACCTTCCTACTACTTCTGTTATGCAGGGAGGTGGTTAGTCTGGTGAAGACTCATGTTGTTCCACGTGTTGCTGTAGTCTAGGAGGTCCAGCCTACTGCTGTAGTGGCACTATAGCTCTGACAAGCAGACAAATAACCAACATATGCAATATTATACTTACAAATCAGAGCAAAACAGGACATCCAAGGCTTGCCTCAGTCTGCAGTGTTTTGGAACGTGGCCCAGAGTTCTTGTTCTTGCACTGGAGAATCTTACGTCCCTGGCAGTCTGCGTAGTATTGCACAGTAGAGGAAAGCAAAAGGTTTCCTATGATATTTCCAGGTTTTATTTGGTTCCACACAGCCTATCAATAAGTGCTGATTAGCAGGGAGAGTGACTTCAAGCCAACCTTAGGATGTGTTTTCCTGGAGGGAAAGGAAGACTGTGATTTCCTCCTCTCAAAGATAAGAATTACGACAGGTTTTGAAGGTGTAATTTTGCTCTTACTGTCTGTTTTTCTTTTTTTTCCCTTTTTTTTTTTTCGTTCTTGAAGACTTTCAAAGCAAAGGAAGAGTCTTATGCTATGTTAGTATTTATTCGTTTCAAATGCCAAGGCCTTTTTATACTTCAACATGTTTGCATTGGATCTTAGATCTAGACTCTCTGGGGTTTAAAAGTTGCATTATGATAGAGGAGAATTTAGTTTCAGATCCACTTTTGGGCATCTGCATACACTCCTTTACAAATATGCTTGCTTTTCATTTGGCCTTCCAAATGTGGGATAAGATCTTTCAGTATCTGTGGTACAGAATCTTTTATATCATTAGGATCTGTTTGAAATTTAAGTCAAAGAGTTGCGACCCAAATGTCACTGCAGCAAATAAAGTGATTGTTTTAAAAAGGAAAGGATAAAAGTAACAGAATACTGATTTAGTATTATATCAGGTGTTCAGTATGAATTTCTCGATCACGGCATTTTCACTGCCAAATCAAATGTACATGATTCATATTTCTCACATATAGATCCTTTTTGTGTTGAAGATTGCATGAAATGGTCTTAGTTTGTATTGTATGGATGCTGCAGGAACCAAAATATCCATCACTTCAACCAAAATTCCCTTCTATCTGTGAATAAACTAATTCTAATTCAAGGGTTATCCATTCTTCCTGTTAAAGAACAAGATACAACTTTATGTTATTAATTTTTCAAATATTAGGTTCTTAGAAATTAATATATTTTCACTGTTGTTATTGTAGCTGATCAGATCTTTGCTAGCTGATGACAAATTATTCTCTAATGTTTACAAATATGTTTGCAATTGTTTACAAATGTTTACAATTCTCTGACAGAGAAGAAACAAGAAAACTAAATAGCAAAGGTAGAAAGTGAAGGAGTTCAGGAAATCTGAAGTTTTAAGGTTATTCAAAGGAATAAAAATTCCTAAAAATTTAGGAAAATTACAATGTAAAACAAAGAATCATAACAAGCAATTACTTTTTTGTAATGTTTGACCTTTGAAGTTTTAACACAGAAACTGTGACAGATGGGACAGCCTACTGATAGCTCTATTACTGACTGCCTACTCCGAGTCACTTTTATTCTCAGTTTCTCTGGCGTGTCTCCAAACTTATGTTTTATCCCATCTATGCAATGCAGTTACTTCTGTTTAACAACATTCAGCTCATAAAGATTTCTCTTAACTAAGACACCAGTGAATACAATGATTAGAAACAGAATTCAAAACCTTTTATGTCATTGTTAATTTAGATCCATGGTTACTTGTTGAAGAAAACTTTGTAATAGTACTACAGAAATATGAAAAGATTTTTTTTAATGTTCATTTATATAAATTTCTGTGCTTTCTGTATGCCCCACAACATGTACATGATTAAGAAACTCAACTGATTCCATGATTAATAATACATTAGGAATACCTACATCTGCCATTGTGAGGGTTAGTTTTTTTTTTTTTTGGAGAATCTACTTTATTTCATGGATAAACTATTTTCTCCATCAACCCTCTAGGATTTCTGTACGTTTATTCTACCTACTAAAGACAGTGGATTGGATTCAGTTCAAGGCACACCTGAAACTAATCTACATGCGAATGTGTGAAGCTCTTGTTGTAGTCAAATGAGATCTAGTCAATCCAGTAAGAAAGGACAGAGCTATTCAGTTGACTCTCCAACAATCATCAATGTGTCATCAGCTGAGTGGCTCAACTCTATTGACTGTGCTCATTACCTGTCCAAGTTCAAAGGCTTGCTGCTTGAACACTGGCAACTAGAGCCATTGTAGAGAACTGTGTCCTCCTGTAGAACTGGTGTCACATCTACTGGTTCCACATGAATGCCATGAACAATCCAGGGTATTTCAAATGGCACTAGAGGAACATTTTCAGGCGCTTTGTACAGGTGGCTGAAAAGTTGGGTGGGAATATGTCCATGGTACTTGCATGCTGCAGGACATTGCCAATATAAGGTTCTCATTTTGAAGAGATCGTATTGAACAACAGAAAATAATTAGTGGTAGGAGAGGAAAAGATTAATGTGACATGCTGATAACATAGATAAGTACCTTCAAGCTGCTCAGTCAAAAGTGCTACTTTCTCACTCTATTTGTCCCTTCCTCTTCGTGCTCTGTTTGTTTGTCAATTGTTGGTAATGCCAAATTGAGCAATGTTTAACTTGAACACAGCATCCTCATTCTCACGGGCAAAGAATAAATGTCTTATATGATACCAGAGGTCAGTTTTACAAATGTAGTCTATTGAAGGCAAATCTTTAACAAATTAATCTTACACATGTACACAGCTTACATTCTCATTGTGTCTACTGGTTGAGTGTTTACTGGGTGCACTGGGTGCAACTACCATGTTTTAAAACTAACAGAAGTTGGTTATATCTATACTTGAGTGCAACAGCGTGTGCTTCAACTGATTTCTCTCCTCTTTCTTTTCATTGGTGTTAAGCAGAGGAAGCACAAGTAAATAAGTGAATGTACAGGTCTGAATTGAGATACCACAACCCATGAAACTTTGTTGTACTGTATGAAGGCAGATAGGAATATTACATTTTTTTTCTTTCCTTCTTGTCTCCATGCAGCTTGCAAAAGGAATCAATGCAGGCCAAGGACTAGGAATTGAAATCATTGCTACTCTCCAGCTAGTTTTGTGTGTCCTTGCCACCACAGATCGGAGGAGGAATGATGTTTCAGGATCAGCACCTCTGGCCATTGGTCTGTCTGTTGCCTTGGGACATCTCCTTGCAGTAAGTTTTTGCTGTCACCATTGATGTGTGCACTGCTCTACCTTAGTATGGGCTGGTGAAGAAAGGTAGATGATTGGCAAGACAGGAGTTTCATCCTTCTGCCTCCTTTTCATAGACTGACCTTAATTTTGTGCGTGGTAATGGTGTGTAATGAAGATGCCACATGTACTTTGATAACTCACCACTGGTTTTCTTTTTAATTTCTAGATTGATTACACCGGTTGTGGAATAAATCCAGCCAGATCTTTTGGCTCAGCACTGATTGCCAACAAGTTTGAAAATCATTGGGTAAGTTGAAGACATGTGTTTAAATTTTAAGAGATTTTGCATATACACAATTTACAAGATCAGAAACATGTAAATCCAAATAACTAACTGTTGCTGAGTTGCTGTTCCTATTTCATTTAACAAAAATAATCTCCTTTTGCTCCTGACTATCTCTGGGAGATGAAAATTCTTCCAGACAATCGTGTGTTTTCAAAATAATATAGCTAATTTTCTCTGGTTATTTCCCATTATGCTTCTTTAAGTAAGTAAATAAATAAATGGGTAAAACTTAAGAGCCTCATTACATTGAATCCTATGTTGAGAATATTTTGTTTAAACTAAGTTTGTAAATGCTTATGCTAAATATAGTAAACCTTACTTGTGAAATACATTGAAGCATGTTTTAAAAGCGGATTGTGCAATACTTTGAAGCTAATAAAATGCCCACCTACTTAAACTGAAATGTCTGTTTATGCACTTCCATGGATAAGTGCACTGGGAACACTATAGATTTTATAATTATTTTCTGTGGTTAAAATGGGGAACTTCACGAACATTTACTTATTTCACTAAAACTTTGTAATTTGTTCTAACTCTCCCACTTGTTTTGGCAGCTGTTTGTGTGAGATTTCTTGGAAGTTCAGTAGCAGTACAATGGGGCTATGAAATTTTGGATACGAAAGCCATTTTAATCTAAAGAGCAATACATACAAAATGAGGACACTGTGGAATTTGTACCGTTATCTCCTGCTTAGACACTGCTATTGGGATATTAGGATAATGAACCTAAGCAAGGAGCTAGTATTTTCAGAAATGCGTAGAAAAAATATGTTGCTTTTCAGGAGAAAGAAAAAGAGAGGTGATAATAATGCCTATTAAACCACTGATATCCCTGGATAAACAAACAAACAAACAAACAAACTTGTTTTCAGTCATTATTTCTTTGGCCTTTTACATCCCTCAGAATGATCTATTATTCCTATTCAAATAATCTTGTCAGCTAAAATACATTTATTACTTCTTCCTCCAAAAGTTTGCCTCCTGTGGAATGTCTCTAGCTGAACAGTAGCTAACAGCAAATTAAGCCCCTAATTAAATCCTGACTAAGTACTACTTTCAAATTCACCAATCACTGAAGGTTACTGTTAGAAATGAATCTAATGCTTTTGTGGCTTTTAGAGATTGTTCCCCTCTGCCTGCCAAATATAGCTTGAGCAACAGAGATATTTTACCAGTAGTTGTATAATTTTAAATATCAGAAGTTGACAGTATAGTCACAGATATCCATTTCTGGGTCCTTTATCCAATTTGTGGTTTCACTCTGAAGTTCATGCAGAAAAAACTTCAGTGGAGATTTCCAGAACAGCTTCAAATGCAGTATTACCTGATGTATTAACTGGGCTTCAAACTGTGTTCCAGATCTTCTGGGTTGGCCCAATCATTGGAGGAGCAGGTGCTGCCCTCATCTATGACTTCATCCTGGCTCCCAGAAGCAGTGACCTGACTGATCGCGTGAAGGTGTGGACCAGTGGCCAAGTAGAAGAGTACGATCTGGAAGGAGATGATATGAACTCCAGAGTTGAAATGAAGCCAAAATAAAGAAGGACAAGGGGGAGGGGAAACACATTGGTTTTCGAAGATTTTATCAGTGTTATAGACTCTTTGTAAACCAGCAAGAAGTACTTTGTTTTTTAAATCTGTATGGTTTTCCATTTTTTTGCCCCCAGTCTTAATAGCCTTTTTTTTTTATCTGGGGTCTTTAAATTGCAGCGTCTTCAGGCCAAGAATTCATTAGCATGTTCTAAATAAATTGGGTTGATATTTAACCCTTCTCTCACTACTATCAAATTTGCTGGTGCATTCAGCGTGCTTGGCTCTCCCAGCACATCATGCAGTAGTGATGAGTAGTCTGTTGAAAGAATAGATACTTAGAATAAAACTTCATCTGTACCATTAATAGGTATTTATACCAGAAGAAGTACTTACATAGAAATGCAAGGCTGGTATTTAATATCAGCAGTGCATGTGAAAAAAATCATTAATCATTTCCCTGAAGTATCTTTTTGGAAGCAAAGGCCACTAAAAAGTATTTATGTATAAAGAACATAAGAAAGAGGACCAGAAATACTGCTGAGTCAAACAAGAAGCTCCAGATTTCCAAGATCTACATTTTCCAGTGCTTCATCCTCTCTGAACCTTCATGCAGTCCATTGTGAAGGCATAACCAAAAAATGTAGATATATGAATTCTTGGGAAGTAATAACTAGAAGTGAGACTGAAGAGCAGTAGTTAAAAGAGCAACAAGAAAAACATGCTGATATGTAAGCAGGATCTGATTTATCCTGAGACTGCTCTACTTTTGCTTGTATTATGTAAATTAACTGTACATTTGAAAAGAAACTGGGGGAAAAAAAAATAAAGACCCCTTTCTTCCTGACCCCATTTTAATAGCAAGTGCTATGACATTCAGGGACAATGAACAAATATACACACAGTATATTTTCTAATGAGGGACAAATACATACCCATGTGTAGGTTCATTTTGAGGGTCATTTTTTTTTGTTTTTATATATATATATATAAATATATAAATGTTTATATATGTGTTTTATACAGAAAGCATAGTATACTGTTTTGTAAGAAAATAAGAGCAGAAAAGAAGTGGAAAGAATTTCATAAGAGCTTAGCAAAATAAATGACACTGGAAACATAAAGAAAACTAACATTCTAAACAAAATGGAAGATGATTTTCTGTTATTGTGTGTGTGCTACTTTTCATTTCCTGAATAACCCACAGTAGCTGGTCTCACATACTAACTATAGACTATAGCTGAGGCAGATACGTGCTGATATACTTGTTCTGCACTAAAACATTTTACATAAGGAAAGAGGCCCAGAGAAACCTACATAAAAAATGACACAGTTAACCCTTCAGACGAGTACTCCAGAGGTAATACGAATGGCAGACGTCTCCTGGTGGACAGAGAGCATGGATATTAAAATTGAAAGAGGGTTGACATAGGAATCCATCTAAGTTGGATCATTTCAATAAGTTGAGCAGATAAACAAGATAAAAATTAAAAAGAAGAAATTGAAATGCCAACAGACCAAACCAGAATCTTTCTTGTTTACTTTTGGTGCGTTATCCTGTGTATTGTCAATGTACATACAGCATGATTGGATTTTGGGGTGGTTTAAAAATAAACAAAATCATTTGTGCTAACACATGAAATGTTCTTGGGTTTTTTTTGTTTTGTTTTTCTACAGCACACTGCATTTCATCTGCTATAATATTTTCAGGGGCCCATCTATAAGACTGAGAAAGCTTCTTTGAATGGCAAAGTAGACCTTCACCTAGAAATCAAGCTCTATTTAACATGTACTTAGAAATGAAGCAGGGTACAAAGACTGCAGGCCTATTTTCCATAATCCATTGAATCCAGACTTCCCAGAACCCAATTCCAGAATTTGATGATGTTCTAGGACATCCAATGACCCCAAATCAATTATCTTTTTAATCAATTTATCTTTTTTTTCCTCACAAACTTGACTACAGAGAACTGTTGGAGGAATAATTCAAAAGAAATAGTTTTCCTTGACAAGCTTGTGGTAATTTAACACCTATAGTGATGCAGATTCAAAATTTGTTCTACTTCTTGCACAAAGTAGTATCTCTTTTTTTCTACTCTTCAAAGTACAAATTATTGAGAAAAGCAATACCGACTTTCTATTATGTTTATAATAAACCTATGTCATATTAGTGCTCTAGCTGTCACTGTTCATTATTCTGGTAATGATCAAAACAGAAGGAAAGATGTATAATAACTATTTCCCTAGTGAAGAAAGAAAAAGTAGATCAAAGCAAATGAAGCGTGATTTGTCAGAGTATTCAGATTGAAAATGTTTCCAAAGTTCCTGGAAATCAAGTAAAAACACATTAGAATGGAATTTCAGACTTAAATCTCCTCCTGCTCCTTTGTAGAGAAGGAGGAACTTGATTGCACAAAGTGCTTTTCTAACACTCTCAATGACATGAGTGCAGTAGTTTCAAAACAATGAAAGGCCATAGCTACTCATGGTAGAGTACATATCTCCTCACTCCTGGCACAAATTATTTTGCTTTATGTTGGATAAGCACACTTAAAGTTATCAGCATACATTAAAATATTTGTTGGTTACCCAGGCAAAGGAATTAAAAGCATGAGGCAGCAAGTATCGAAACCCACTATCAAATGTCAAGTGGACAGATGTATTTACACGACGTTGCCCAGAAACCCAGCAAAATCTCCCAGGAATCAAGATGAAGCCTGGAAAAGAGTTGTTTAAAAGAGCTCCTATGGCGTATGCGCTAATGTTTGCTGACCTTTCGATGAAGAGACCACATCTATGCCCAAATGTTTCCTAGAGATGTATTTATCACTTGTTCAGCCAGAAAAAAGATGAAGAAAAAGAAGCAGATGCTTCCATAGTTTAGCTAAGGACCACCCGTCATGGCCTCTGACCCAACCTGCTGGTTATCTTATGGCATATCAAATACCCACAGAGATGGCTACACAAATGCCAGTAAATGAAACAGCACAGGGTCCATTCCCAGGCAAGGGAACAGAGAGGTCTGTGCCTGCACAGTACATCCTGAGCTATGTTCTCCCAAATCTCCTCTTGGCAGAGTGGAACAATGTGAAGATGATCCACTCTGCTTTCTTGCTTTCTTTTTGTTTGGGTCCCACCAATCATACCTTGGAGATACAGCAGCATCACTGCAGATGTATTCACTTGTTGGTTTAGACAGTTGACAGATCTCTTTTTTGCAAGCACCAACACAAGGTAATTTAGAAGAAACTTAAGCAAAGTGTTTTGAATTTGTACCTGCATATACCTCTGCCAATCCATTGATTCTATAGACAATCTGAGGAGATATGGATCCTAACTTTAGTCATCTATCTTTAGAAGTAAATGCATGCTCTACCTCCCCATTGTAGCCGTGGCAATTTAATTTTAGATTTTACAGTGCTTGACTCTCCATAGGTTTTTAACACATGCAAGGAAAGAAAGGCGATTGAAACATAACATAATGACAACCAATAAGCCAGGAAGCTTCCATTGTCTTTCCATATCCACCAGCTGCACCAGTCACAATTCACAGCTTAATGTTTTTAAAATTTAAAACAACACAATAATACCAATGAGGAGTTTCTCATAATGCTTCAGTGTTCTCTCTCCTTTTACCCAGCTGAGTTTTGAATGTGCCAAGAGTCACACAATAAGATCACATTAAGAATACAGCTGTTATGATTCAGTTGAAGTCTGGGCTCTAGTAAACATCTGTGTTAAGAACAGCTGAGTTTTGTTTAACTGAAACCTGACATCCTTGAAAAGACCTTTTTTTATTTTTATTTTTTAGCATATAATTAGTCTTATGTGATAGAAATGATTTTACCCAGATTTACTCTTGCAACAATGCATCATTGTTTAGGCTCTCCAACCTAAGCTGTAAAATCAAACCTCTGATAATTAGATTAGGTTTCAGTGTAAGCATAAATCCTTGCCCTTGGTCATTCCTGATCTTCTACATCCTGTATAAGCCATCTACAGGAAAAATCAGCAAGTAATAGCAATTAGTGGAACTAGTTACCTATCTGAGCTTTTAGGTTCTTCAGAATCCTCCTGCTTCTTTTGATACCTCTGTTCTGAGAAACTCTATGCAATTATTCTCATCTTTTTACTTGGACAAGGATTAGGTGCAGAATGCTGTGTCATCAACAGATGATCTACAAGCTTTGTCTTGCACCAATTAAGAGTATATGATAATTTAAGGCTGCTTGACTTGACAAATAAAGCTGAGGAAATGAGGAAAGGCTTCCTTGAGATTTGAGGAAGAAAGAAGAGAAAGATAGTGGGCTTCATTCACAAAATGCTGGTGGAAAGGACTGAGGAACACCGTGGGCTTTCCTTTAGCTGGTTGTACTGTTGAACCCATCTCTGGAGAAAACTTCTGAATCCTGGTCCTATATTTTTATTATAGGACTCCTGAACGATGTTTCCTATCATCACCAATTGCCTCAGAAATGTTGTTCTTTCCTGAAGCATGAGCAATAACCTGGTATTCACACGGTATCTACCTCTCATCTGACTGACATTGAGATGACATACTTGGTCATGAGTACTCCAGTTCTGGGAAGCTCCAACTAGTAAGAATTCAGTGGAGTATCAGCAACTGGAAATACCATGAACGTGTGCTGGGGGCAAGGATCCTCAAATCACTGCAGTTTGAGGCTGACAATTGGTAATCGATGCCCTGGGCCTGGAGTAGGATCACAGGCCAGTAAGACAGCACCTAAGGGCAATGGAGTGGTAGTTGCTAAATCAGTCTCAGTGGGGGCCCAACTCAAGTGCCTGTAGCCCAAGGCACTGAGCACAGGGAACAAGCAGGAAGAGTTGCAGGCATGTGTGTGCTTACAGGGCTATGATGTCATTGACATCACTGAGACATGGGGCAGTGGCTCTCATGGCTGGAATGTAGCGATAGATGGGTATAAACTCTTTAGGAAAGACTGGCAGGTGAGAAGGGGAGCGAGTGTTGCCCTTTACATCAGTGACCACCTTTAGTCCACGGAGCTCCACCTGGGGATAGATGATGAGCTGAGAGTTTATGGGTTAGGGTTAAAAGGAAGGCAGGGGAAGGAGACGTTGTAATGGGAGCCCGCTACAGGCCCCCTGATCAGGAAGACCAAGTGGATGAGGCTCTCTATAAACAGATACGATCAGCTTCATGTTCACAAAACATGGTCCTTATGGGAGAGTTCAGCCACCCTGATATCTGTTGGAGGGACAACACAGCAGTGCATCAGAAATCAAAAAGGTTCCTGGAATGTGCTGATGATAACTTCCTCTTCAAGTAGTACAGGAACCCATGAGAAAAGGTGCTGTGCTGGATTTTGTCCTCACTGATGAGGAGAGACTGGTGAGTAATACGAAGCTCAAGAGCAGCCTTTGTTGTTGTGACCACGAAACGGTGGAGTTCAGAATCCACAGGGTCTCAAAAAGAGGGTGTGCTGCAAGCTTGCTACTCTGGACTTCAAGAGAACAGACTATGAACTCTTCTTCAGGGAACTGCTTGGTGAGGTGACATGGAGAAAGCCCTGGAGGGAAGAGGGGCCCAAGAAAGCTGGACAGTATTCAAGCACCATCTCCTCTAAGCCCACAAGCAGTGCATCTCAAGAAAAAGGAAGGCAGACCTCTGTGGATCAACACTGAAACTTGATTAAGCTCAAGAAGGAAGTCTATATTAAATCCTTCTTTTTCACACCAGCCTTATCTAGAATACTGAGTCCCTTTTGCGACCTCATTTTTGATCTTTAAAATGTTCCGTTTCCTATTATATCTGTTCTTTGCAAATATCAGTCAGTACACCAAATTAATATGATCACATTGAATTCAGCTCTAACACTTTATTGATTAGTTTTCTTTGCATCAAGGTCCATTTTTCTGTAGCAAAGATAGATCCTGAATTTCAGATGGAACCTAAATAACTTATATCCAAACAGATGATCCTACTATCCTCTTCACATTGTCTCCTCTGACAGAGACATCTTACAAATTATGCATCTTCCAAAACCACACGTATTGGCAGAACTCATCTCTCTGCTGACTAAACAAGACTTTCTATTGAGCATATTTCTCTTCCATACTAAAGGAGAAGAAAAATAAACAGTATGTGACATGAAATACAGCAGTCACTGACCACAAAATGCTGTTGGAAACCTTGTGGGTCCTACGGCAGTGAAGAAAAACAATGTGTACATAGAAGAGGATACAATAGAATATGCTGTAATATAACCATGATGTAACCCTTATACAGTTCTGTATACGAAAACATGTTGAATCTGTTAATAAATGACCTCAGCCTTACTGCCTGTAATCCTGTGATAACTGCTGTATCTCAAAATAAAAAGACAGAACACAAAATGAACACAGAGATGAAGAACATCTCATTCAAAGATGAAGTCCTTTCCAACCTTATGAACTTATGAACTTATGAACTTATGAACATATGGAGGGAAGTAACATTGCAGAAAAGGCAATTGATCTTTGGATTTTATTAGTATTCAAAGAAACTCATGTCATCCCATTTGAAGTGTACGCCCTACCGCCCTTAAGCCATGCTTGTTTCAATGAAAGGTTTTCAATCTTTTCAAGCTTTCTGTTAATAGGTTTGTAGATTTTGATTAAGAAAAGAACCCTAGAAACTCAGCACACTCCCCTATTTATGATCTCCTGTACTTCCTGATTTGTCATGCTCTAAAATTTACCAGGAATCGCCCTCATTGTGCCATTTCCTCCTTTCTATTTCTATTTTTGTCTTAGGGCAAGAGCTAAGAATCTTGTGAAAACGTGATCAATGTAATGATAATATTTGCCTGGCTTTGTATTGTTTCTGTCAACTTATTTTCCCTTTTTCTACTTTTCCTGCACACTTCATTTTCAACCTCCCGAGAAGGACTACTCACCATTAGAAGTGGTCTCTCCATCTAAATGCTTCTTCATTTATCTTGTGGTAAGCTCCCTTTTCTGAAGGGTGTATCCTTTCTCTCAGACAAAAATGTCAAGGGACCAGTTATTCATTCTTTTTTTTTTTTTTCCTACTATTGAATACAAACAGAACAATGTTTTCTGGAAGCCTGGGAGCCAAACAACAGCTCTTGGCAAAAAGTGGCTATTGCTGGAAGCAGTCATCATTTTTTTCTTCCCCGAAAAGTAAATGGAGCATTTGCAGGTTGCAACCTGGCAAAAAGGTGGCTGTGGCTATGAAAACAACAAGCTGTAGTACGCATTTTCTTTCCTTTGGGGATCTCCAACATTTTTACCTCTTTCAGCATTTCGTATTATTACTCATTAAAGAGAACCAAGCATGAATTAAAGAGGAGGGGGAAGAGTTGTGCCTGCCTGATTTTGTATCTTATTGATACTTTATGGGAAGAGTGGTCACTTGTACTGTGATCCTCTTCTGTTTTGGAGCGAGATATGATATAATCCAAGACCTTTAATCATTACTGAGGAGTGAAAGAGAGGCTAAATTACATTCTTACGTGGCTTTTAAATTTTGAATTGTTAGGGCCATGTAAAATATCTATTGTGATACTGGGGAGCAGACATCAGTGTTTTCATGTTTGCTGTAAGAGGTTTGATCTCAGTTCTGGCTGGTCATTAGCCAGGCATAGGTGTGATTCTTAGGCACTACTATGATGTGTAAGGCTCTGAAAGATCTATAGTATTTCAGGTACACGTGTTACCTTTGTGCCCAAACAGCACTAAGACACATGCTGATGGTGGGGAAGGCTGCTATGCCCTACCAGAAGCATTCTTTACCCAGAAGTAGTCTGGTTTTAGAGGTCTTATTGCTTGCAAATTAGTCCATTTCTGTTAAACTTCAAAGTGTACTTCAACAAGTCATCCTTTACATTCGCTATTGATGAAGGAGACATAAACTGACAGACTGAGGTGTATTTGCCATAGGTGGGTATTTTGACTTTATGTTAAAATATTCTTTCACTCCTGTCATTGCTGAATTTACATCTTTTTGCACAAGCCTTTGCCTGATATAGAGGGAATGGTTTATGAAAAAAAGACTGTTAGGAATTTGAAACTTCTAAATCATTACTAAAACGGAAAAAAAAAAGATCAGAAAATCTCACCTACTCTTGTGAATGTCAAGAAAATTCTTGCCATATGCTTTTTGGGATGTTAGCCAAAGATGACTATAGTGCTTTCTATCTAAGAAAGTCTTTTTATCTAAGCTGTTCCTTCAGGAAAAAAAAAAAAAAGGGAAAAAACCCACCAGAGTCGAATATAAATTCCAGTGGTGATGATTCCCATGAGTCAATGATAGTTTTCTACACAAGTTCTGACTAGCTGTTTAGAAGAACTTGATCACATCTGCTGCAGTGCTGAAGGCATCAGATGTTATTTGCTCTTCCTTGGCCTTTGTGTCCTTGTTCATAAAGTCAAACATTAACCTACTGCACAAAAGTCTGATACCAGTAATAGTGATTGCGAAGAGCTGAGATACAGTGCTGCTGAGATGCAATGACACTGTAGAAAGTAACTGATGAGAATAAAAAAAGTCCAATTAGCCAAGATCCACTATTTCTCTTCAGATACAGAACACTTTTCTCAAAGAATTCATAGATCAAAGGAGTCAGCTTTCTAGTCCCTGAATTTGGTGAAATTTTTAGTGCAGAAAAATCTAATTCAATATTGTGTAAAGTCTCTGTTAAGGCAGACATTTTGATTGAAACAAAAACAGTTTGGGTTACAAAAGCTAGAAGACTGGAATAAATTACCTAAAAGAAGTCTGAACGCCATACATATCAAACATATATTTTGCATATGCAAGAGGAGCTATAATTTTTTTTTTTATACAGGAGAGGAAATCTCAAAATTAGAGTTCATAATACTTAATTGTTCTGTTTGTCTACATGAAGACAAACAATCGTACATACCCAGTGTGTACGATTACATCCGAACTGTTGGGATCTGTTGTTAATTGTTTAGGTGATAAAATATTACAAATAGAGATTGGGGTATACAATTCATAAATCAATGAATTAGGAATCCGTATGTGGAGGTCTCTAGAAAACCTTCATGCTTGGAACAGATCTAGTTTCAACGTTAGATCAGATTTCTGAGGGACTTATCAAGTCAAATTTTTATGATCTCCATCGATGAAAATTTCAAAGCTTACTGTTCCTGTTGGGAAAGGGGAACCAGTCTCATTCCTCAAACATTCTAGTTGAGAACCTTGTCTCATTAGAGTTATCTCACTGAAGCTAGACTTATACCCAGTCTGAAACACTGCCCATCAGCATTGTATTTTTTCCCAACTCATGACTTTTCTAAACTTTCCCTTTCTCCTAGAGATCTGTTATTTTAGGCTGCATTTACACTAGTGAACAAAGTCCAGGGCATGTTTTCTACCATTGTCCTGGTGCCATCTAGACCCTTTTAATTGCTATCAGGCAAAAGTTGGCTGTTTCATACAGTACAGGTTAGGAGGTAGCATGAGCATAGGCTGTTATTTTAGATATGCTTTTTAGATGGATACACCTTGGGCTGGAAAGTGGAGAGTTGAGTTAAATAGTTGCAAATGCATGGTACTCCTTGTTCCTGGCCCAGCAAACAGGCACTGGAAAATTTATTTACTATTGCATATATATAATGAAATAAATGAGTATGTCTTGGTGACTCTCTTAGTACGGAATTTGCTTTCAGTTGTAGCATATCTCTGCACAGTGGGTATGTGGAAAACAGATTTTAGAAAGCTAAACTCAAGTGAGGTAATTGGCAGCCGATCCTCATGGTATCATAGAATCATAGACTCATAGAATCATAGAACAGCTGGGTTGGAAGGAACCTCAAAGACTGTCTGCTGAGGACAAGGTTGCCAATTACTAAATCAGGCACTAGATCAGGTTGCCCAGAGCCCCATCCAACCTGGCCTTGAACATCTTGAGGGATGGGCGTGGATGAAATGCAATCTGGGAATGTCTATTTTCAAAGGACTGTTTAATTGATTTCTGTCTGCTGACTGCTTTGGCAGGAGTGAAGGTGTGAAGCTGCTGGAACTTGAACTTTAGACTTGGTAGGACCATAAGGCGACTTCTACTTTGAGTAAGTGATTTAGGCACTTCAGACTTACGTGTTGGAGTTCTGTTTATGTCCACTTTCACGTACTTTACTTCGTCACGACAACTTTTCACATTATTTTTCAAGTCTTTCTTCTATTGCATCTGACCTTCTGACAAAATGTTCAGAGTGGTTAATTATTATGATAGGTTTTTCATTGTATGAACAATAGACTCTTTCTTTCCTTAAGGGATTGTTTGTCCAATTAGTCAGTTTAGTCCAATATTGTTAAAAAGCCTTGACTTTAGCTTCTCTGTAAATAATAGCTGTTTCCTGAGCCCATTCAAACATTGAAAACATTGTTAATTTTTTAATAATGGCCTTAGAAAACTACGGAGTTTCACTAGGGCACTTCTTTTCTAAATGTGAATCAGAGAAAGTGATTTAACTGGTGCCTCATTCTATCAGTATAGCTGAGTAAATTCAGTTGCATGTTTGCATGCGTAAAGAAAATGGAATAGAAATGGAAGAGCTGCAATGTCTGTAGATTTTGTTAACTGGAAAAGTCTAGGATGAGCAATAGCTGAGGCATGGAAAACACCACGGGATCACACTCTGTTGTGGTAGGCACACTGTGCCGAACTAAATTCTCAGACTAGTGTATGACTTCCACGTGACTTGGTAAAAAGGGTTTACATATAGGTGTACCAACTTTAATTCATGTGGCCATACATATGGAAAAACCATACATCTGGGCTAGAATTAAATAAAATTACTAATGAGTCTGTGTGGAACACACTTTTCTAACTCCTGTTACTTCAGTAAAGATTTAACACAGTTCTTTGGTGAATTTTGGTAGAGTCTCAGATTGCAGTTGGTTCTGTATATATAATAGAATCATAGAATCACCAAGGTTGGAAAAGACCTACAAGATCATCCAGTCCAACTGTCCACCTATTACCAATAGTTCTCTCTAAACTGTGTCCCACAGCACAATGTCTTAATGTTCTTTAAATAACTCCAGAGTTGGTGACTCCACCACCTCCCTGGGTAAATATAGGCATGACTTGGACATATATATCTATATATCTTAGTGGTTTAATTTTTTTAAATTTATTGAGGTTTTATGAGGGTTGGAAGCTGATTTTTATACTGTATTATGATTACTATTTATACATTTCTGATATTTGAAATGGAATGCAATTCTATTATTACAGAGATGTGTTCTGACTAACAGGCCAACTCACCTGAGTTCTGAGTTCACGTGTGATTTCAAAGCTCCCAGAAAGTTTATTGGAGTTCTACTGAAATTAGCCAGCAAAACATGAAAAGTTCTTCGTATGATAATATTAGAGTTAGCTGAATTAACCAGAGACTTCATTAACATTATTGAAGAGGTCTTGTTTAACTAATTGGAGCCTAGATCCCTGTCTCACCTTCATTTGCCTATACATTAATATGGAAAAAGAACAACGATAGAGGACCTAAGTTTTAAATAAAAATTAAAAATAATTTCAACAAAAATAAGAATATTTACAATACTTGAAATTTGATAGTTGCAGTCCAGTTTTGAATTTACAAGTCAGTTTATCACCTCAAGGGCAAATAAATAACCACAGATTATTTAATAATTTATATTTATAACCACATATATTTATATTTATAAACACATTATTCCTTGTCATGTTGAATTTAAACCACTCAGCGTAGTCTTGTCAAGAGAACCAATCTGAGAAAAGATTTTCTATTCAACTGTATCAACTAATTTCCTATTACGTGTAGATTTAGGTAGAAATTGTGTGACATCAAGGGACATGGTTTAGTGATGGGGGCTGGTAGGTCAAGCTGACGGTTGAACCTGATCATCTTGAAGGTCCTTTCCAACCTAGATGATTATGTCATTCTATGACTACACTATGACAGAAAAACTGGGAGAACGCGGTCATTTAGTATACTGTCATCTGATGAATCTGCCCCTTCAGCTGGTGGAAACAGTTTGACTCTTCTGTTAAGATTTTCACAATCTCAGACTTTCATGAGATATGGGACAAGACCTTCAAGGCAGAGCTGAACATTGCCTGGGAGTGCTTGCTGCCAAATCCTACTCTGACACAGAAGTAAGAGGAAAGAGCAGCCTGCCAGGCTCTAGGAGAGTATTTGAACCTAGGTACATAAAATAATGCTCCTAAAAGAAAGATAAGTGAACTATCTCTGTCCATGTTTAGGGTCTTCAACAACACCAAAATCCAAGAAACTCTTTTATAAAGGTGATACTCAAAAAAAAAAAAAAAAAATTTTTTTCCCCGTACTTTTCTGTCCTAGTTTCATCTTCACTGAGTTGACATAACCACTGCTTGGTGGCTATGCAGTGAAGCATGACTCCAATCAGTTCCTCCAGAGTTGATATTTCCTGGGGATGGACCTTCCATTAAACACTCTCACTTGTATGAGATGAGTCCTGCCTCCTTTCCTGTTGCCCTTTAATACCACAGGATCCCAGGAACGTTAGCAGAGGGCCTCTTGCTTCTTTGTACAGCACTGTTTAAGGCAATCCCCAGGAGAGTGGTGGCTAAATAAAATTGTCTGCAACCTAGGGTATTAAAAATAGAAGCAGATGGCAGGAACACTGCAGCCAGCTGGCTTGCACGTTGCAAATCTTGTGGAAGATTTTGAGGTCAGCCCTGCACTGTGGAAACAAACAGGACAAATTGTGTTTGAAATGGATGTAGAAAAATGAGCTGCAGTGGGAACTGTCCTCTGATTCTTTTCATACACTTTTAGAAAGGTTGCTCTGCTTTTCCTTTTCAGCTGAGCAGACCAGAGGCGTGACTGAGTTTGCTGCACTAAGAGAACATCCCTGGTCAAAACAGTGTACCTCTTTTACATTTCTTCTCTTCTCTGTGCCCCATTACATTTCTGCCCTCTTTGATTGCAAGTCTTTTTCTGTAGCGTTTATCTCAATATGAATTGCTTCTCTACTGCTGTATACTGGAATGTGTTGTTGGATCAGCACTTTTGCTGAGCCCTGATGATGGTGGATTTCACAACCTCGGTACCGCATGTGTAGGAATTTGTTCTCTCAGCTAATGTTCGTTCTGCAATACCTTTCTTCTTTGCCTTTCGGAGCAGATGTTCCTCATCCGTCAGCATACCTCACAAACAGGAACTGGGCTGCTCAGATTCCATCCTTTCCATGGGGCTTCTGGAATCGTCTATTTTTCAGGATGTTGTCTCTCCCTGGCACACTCACTGTTCTCTGAACTTACTTCATCCTGTATCCATCACTTTATGAACCTGAACTCTCATCTCTCTTTCTACTTTTTGTTCTCTCAGATCAACTGAGTCCAGTAGTTCCAGCATACCCCTACTTGGCAAAGGATTTGAGCATGGAGCTGGATTAAATCCCAAACTGTAGAAGAGAGACATCCAGGAGAGGTAAAACGTACTAGATAAACACTGGAGTAGAGAGTGAAGGGAAGGATAAGGATGACTAGTACTTGGAAAAACTTGGGCTTCTGTGGACTGGCCTGACGAAGATAATTTCTAAGCAGTTTGTTGACAACCTATCTTTTAGAATTATACAGATTTTTTTACCCCCTTTTTCCTAGTTTTTTTATTCTAATGTTTCTTCATTTGACAGATATAATGTACCTTCATGTTCCCGACTTCACATTCTCACTAAACACCTTCAATGGTGTTGTAAGAATCAAAAACAGAGACTGAGGAGTCACTGGGGAGTGAAAGGTTGGACTTAACAAAGAGAAATAATCTGTTGAGATGTGAATGAGCATAGTCTGGGAGTAGATGGGATGGAATGCAACGCAAATAGACCAGGCCTGTTGGGCTGACTTGAAGTGCATATGCCTTCCTTTGAGACACAGTAGTTGCTATCATATAAAAAGAATATATTTTCTCTTTATATTTTACCTTGCTGATTTCTTGGGACCCTGGTGTCAACGTGTGCTATAATATGGATATTTCTGTGAGAGAATTTTTCCTTCTACGTCCTGCCTTAAATATAAATGTTGTTTAATTAATTCAGGTGTAAGATACAGGTTAAAGAGTACTAAAAGGTGAATGAATGGGAGAAGGATGGATATATGCTACTCCGTGGAGACAGGAGGCAAGTAACCAAAAGTTTATGAACCTCATCTGTTGGCTCTTAATGTATTCCAGAAATCACACAAGACATGTGCAAATATGTGTATCTGATGTCTGCATTCTTGATTTGTTGTAGCCATTTTTTGATGGTGTTATGCATTTATTTACCCTGGATCAACCTCTCCCTGCATTTTCCTACCTAAGAACATCCGTTGAGTTCCCAGAAGTACAGCTTTGACCTGGACCATACATGACAGAGCCTTTCTTTTGTTTCTGTTATGCTGACTATCTTGAATTTCTTTGTATCTTCTTTTGTCATACAGAGAGCAATTTTCCCCAAATATAACCAATTTGAAAAAGTTGTCACAAAGCATTTTATATACCTGTTCTTCCTTCTTAACTTTTACTTGGCATATTTCCATAGCACACTGTAGTAATGGCTGCCTCATACTGGATGAAAACACTTGCATACTCTGTTTAATTCCTCATTTATATCCACCTCCCTCATTTGAAATTAAAGTGCCTATGACACTTGGTTTGCTAAGCAAACGGTGACATAACACAAACTTAGGTACAGATGGCAGAGCTCAAATCTTGTCCAGCTAGTGACAAAGCCTTGATGAACTCACTGCAATTAAGCACATGTAAGCAATCTCTTTGCTTCTGGAGGTCTACTGAACATCTTGGTGAAACAAATGCAAAGAGAAATCCACTGCCCCAGTCTGTCAGGGCAGGACCTGAAGCCTGTAAGCCCTTTGTAGATCACTACCAATGCAAATGTGTGCAGCAGAAAATCACACCTTACATTATTTAGTCTGTTAATACCATACATTATTCAGTCTGTTGTTTGCTGGCACTATGGCACAGGGGAACACACACCCTCATCTGAGTTAAGTGAAGGGCAGGAAACCTAAAACCAGTATTTATTCCAGCAAATGCAACCTGCAGCCTTTCCTCCACAGATTAAGTCATTTCAGGCCCTTTGCGAACGTGCTAGAGATTTGTCAGATAACTTAAAAACACAGTTGTGGTTTGAAATGGGGCCAAAAGAAATGACAACTACTAGACTACAGTGCAGCTGTGACTGGAAGGCTGACAATGGCTGAGGTGGGAGAGGGAGGCTGGAAGAATGAGCCCAAGAGGGAAGCATTGCTGCCCACGCAGATAAGTCATTTCATTAAAGGCTTTGCCAAGCAAAGGCTCACTGTAGTGGAAAGTGCATTTTGTATTCAGCCTTCACAACTGCTGTGTGTCAGAGTCCTCTGAGACATTTGCTTTCTTGCACTGAGACAGTTTATTACGTTTAGCTCCTTTGGGTGCTTCTTGTAACGCATCCTTTCCACTGCTTGGGAAAAAGGGATGAACAAAGCGCATTGTGATTCAGAGGAAGAGAAATGCCCTCTGAAGGCAATCAAAAAGCAGCCTGGAGAGCTTGGGAAGTATAAGACTAATAGCGTTTGCCAAGGTGAGGGTAAATTGCCAGGATGTCAGCCTAAGTGCACTGAACACAGCAAGGTTTCTCCCGGCAGCTGCCCTTCCCCTCCCCTTCCTTTCACCAAGACCAAAGGCTGATTCTTAAGGCTCTCAGCATGACAGGGACAGTCTTGAGATGGAGATTTCCCTCCTCCCTCCCCCTAGACTGGCTCCAACAAGGTGCAGAGACCCCGTGATGTCCTGACAGACCGCTTTCAGTGCCATCCAAGTGTGTTTCTATGTTAGACCCTTCTCCCCGTGCTAGGCCTTGCCTGTTAAAGGCAGCCAGTCTGGTCCTGCACAAAGCGCCTCTGTTGTCCCCTTGGCACCCCGAGACACAAAGTGTTACTAATCAGTCTGAAGGACTCCATTCCTTAAAAAAATAGGCTCTGAAAACAAGCAGAACAAGGAGAGACTTGCTATAGTCAAAAAGATGGGATATTTGGTGTGGTTTCTCCACCCTTACTTCCGAAGTGTTGGAAAGAAGGGCTGCCTGCCTTTAATAAACATTGCCAGGAGAGGAGGGTCTTGTGTACCAGCAGGGCTGTGAACAAATAAAAGTGAAATTAAACATTTTCTAAAGTGTATTTAAGGATTTTGAGCAACCATCATACGTGGACTCAATGCCAGCCTCTGAATGCTGGGAGCTGCCTCACAACGACTAAGAGATGGGACTGGCATTTAAATATTTCAAGCTGGATGAGTGCTTCTTTTTACCTCTCAAATAAATCTGCAGCTTCCATGGGTCTTCCGGAGATTTCCCAGTCCCCCGTGTCACTCATATCCTGATGCTTGTAATGGTGTGTGGATGTGCGTGTACGTGCATGTGTATATAGGAGTGCTTGCATGTGTACACATCTATAAATATCATTTCCTAGCCAAGATGTAGAGTGCAGAGTGCCAGCTTGGTATTAAGCCAATATTGTTGTATTCTGGGAAAACACACGAGAACTTGTATTTGGGTTATGATAAGAGTTCAATTTAATCACAGCAGGAGCCAAGTCATCCCATGTTAAAACTTAATGCAGGCTGTGATAGCAGTGAATTTGCAACATGTAGTTTTCAAAGAACATGAGATAATGTCTAGAAAATAGGAGAGGAGGAAGGGCCCTGGGGTTTGCTTCTGGCCCAGTCACCAATTCCATTTCTGGTCTCAGGCAAATCATATTAGACAATATTTGCTAACTGGTGAAGAAAGAACTGGTGTTCGTGTAAAAGTGGTAAATGAAATTGGAGAATGTTTGGAGAGCTGCAGAGCACTCTATTGTCCAAATATAACACGTACTTAAACAAAGATGTAGAAGACAAACACCCAAGTTTCATTTTATTTTCTCTGAGGTGGGATTTTCAAAGACACTGTTCTTTATAAGGAATTCAAGTCTAACCATCATTTTTCCAGGGACTTCTGCTCCTAATTCATTCAGATACCTGTGATATGTCATTGCCTCTGCTTCCCTTCCTCTGACTTGGAGATACCGTCCATGCCGAACTCAGAGGAAATTAATTATCTGTGTTTACGCAGCAATTAGAACACTAGCAGAAAGCTCTGCCTCAATATGTTAATGTGAAAACCACAAAAATAATTTTTATTATCTCAGAAAGATGTTGTGACATTTAATTACTTCCTGACTTGCAAATACTCTGAGGTTTTGTTTTCAGATCGTTCTTGCTATTGTTATATTGACAGGATGATGTTAGAGCCAAAAATTTATAGCTGGTTATAAATATCTGTGTCGTGGTTTTGTCTAGTATAAAGTTCATTTCCTTCATAGAGGCTTGGATGGTGCTGTGTTTTGGATTTTTGGTGAATATAGTGGTGATAATGCACTGATGTTTCAGTCTTTGCTGAGCGGTGCTCACACAGAGCCAAGGACTTCTCTGCTTCTGGTGCTGCCCTGCCAGTGAGGGGCTGAAGGTTTATAAGGAGCTGGGGGTTTGGATTGCTCAAAAGGATGTCCCATCCCATATGGCATCATGCTCAGCAACAAAGCCCAGGGAAAAAAAGGAGGAAGGGGGGCACATGTGGAGCTGTTGCTTTGTTCTCCCAAGAAACCATTCCACATGATGATCCCTGCTCTTCTGGAAATGTCTGTACATCTGCCTGCTGATGGGAAGCAGAAAATGGATTTCTTCTGTTCTACTGTCTTTATCTCAACCCATGAGTCCTCCCAGTTTAACCCTTCCCATATGGGAAGAGTGAGCAAGTGGCTGTATGGTGCTGAGTTGCCAGAAGGGCTGAACCACAGCTCTGTTTTTCAGACATGGTCCTCGCTGATCTGTGGCTCTGAGGGTTTTTCAGTATTATGAAACTGTAATGCAATGTCTCAGCAAGATCTACGTGATACAGCACAGTGTGTACCACATCAAAAGGATGTTCTGGTGTCACACTGGTTCTGAAATTTTGTCTTTCCTCACATCGTTGTTCTTTAATAAATTTCAATTATTCTATTTACATTTTTTTCTTTTTCATTACTCAAAAAATTGTTCTTTGCAACGGCTGAATTCGAAAGACCCCAAAACAAGTTACCTGCTGAGCTCTGTATCTGCACTTCTCTTCAGAAGAAGTACTGAGGAAGAAAAAGGAACAATAAAATACTGCTTTGCAGAAGTATGTAGTAGAGCCACTGTAACTGACTTGCTAGAAGTAGAGGGATAGCCATAACATAAACAGCAGTGCCTTTTGAAACTCCTTTTTTTTTGTTTTCATTCCTGTTTATAATAAGTATGTTTGAGCAGATGAAGATACATTTCATGCTCTTTAGTTCTTTCTCAAGTACAGCTCTCAGCTCACTGGTGTCCTTTCACCACCAGGCTGGCACTGCTCTCATCTCACTGAAGGTTTACAATGAACCACTTTGTACGAACAGCTCTCTTCCTCTCCTTCACAGCTCTTCCTCTTTACCCTTTTGAGAATTATTGCTCAATGTCTCGTCTTCAGCTGCAAGACTTCCATTTGGCCTGACTCAAGGGGAACGGACTTCTGACCTTTTCAGCTGGGGGAGATGGTATTCATGGAGCTACGCAGAAACCAACACATTCCTGGGAAACTGGCAGGGCTGCAGATTTATCACTGGCAGTTGCCCATATATGTCTTGCTAGTGTGAATCAGATCGGTGTGAGGGATGAGCTGTCTCACACTCAGAGCTGATGAAAATGCCTCTGCCAGGCTGCATCTTGCAGAAAAATTGAAGTGAACTGGCAGCTTCTGCTCAGTGGGCTGGAGCCTGGCATGATGAAGTTTGAGGATGGCTGCTGCCTGAAAACCGTTGCTGAGAGATCACACAACACTGGTGCAAGCAGAGCAGGGAAAAGGGGAAAAGTGTTTCTCAGTATATCCTGGTGGAACAAATCTCCTTTGCAAAACTAATTACTGTACCTTGAATTCATGATATGCACCTAAGAAGCAGAGATTATGAGGCACAGCAGGGCACTAGCATTACACACTGTTTCTGTTTCAAAGTGTTCCAGCTTTTTTTTTAAAGCATAGGAAATGTCTTTGAGCAGAATGGAGGGTCAGTGATGTGGAGGAGGTTTTTTTTTACCCATTTCTATCAAGGAGGTGATGTGAAACCAGGTTCCTGTAACTTGTGTAGTTTAGCAGAGCAACAGATGAAAGGTAAACCTTTGCTTACATTTTTGGACAGATTAGATGCCAAAAGAGAGAAATAAGTAAAGAAAAAAAAAAAAAGAAAACCATCACAAATGCTGCTTATTCTATAGGAAGTGGAAAATAGACGAAGAAAAATCAAGAGATGCTGTTCACAAAGACAGTAGAAAAAGTTCTCTAAGGGTGTATGAACAATGCATGTAATGGTAACACGAAAAAAACACACAGAAAAAAAGTAAAATCGCAGAGTTTTTTTTTAAACTCTGATAAAAATTTATCTGTTAAACTGATAATACATGTATTGAAATAAATATTTATATATAAATGACAAACCCCACAGCTTAATACCCAAACCAAAAGTCAGAATATTCACCTAGAAGGTTTCCAAAATTTACTTTTCACATTATAACATCTGGAGAAAACTTCCTTCTCAGCTGATGCTCAGTGTTTCCATAATGTCATGTGGATATGTCTGATTGGAGGCACGGAGGAATCTGATAACCATGGAGAGATGCATGCTGTCAACACTGAAATCTGCAGCTCTAGAGACACTCAAGTGTCAGTACATCACACAAATCAAGCAGTTCACGATACTTTGTTCTCTTACACCCATCCAAACTTCATATTATTTATTCACTATTGGTTCTTGTGTAGGAACAAGGCATCAAGAATTATTTTATTGTGTGGAACCTCTGAGGAAATGAGATATGTAGAATTTTATTAATAGAAACATGAATCAGGCTGGGAGCCAGATTTCTTCTTTCTGGCTGATCATATTAGGGGAAAAGGTGCATTCTATTGCTCTCTTCAGGGCAAAGCAATACATCTCACTGCAACCGCCAGCTGTGTGAAATGCTGTTTGTTATTCATACCGAATCTTAAATCACAGATTGCAGGGGTTGGAAGGGATCTCAGGAGATCATCAAGTCCAACCCCCTGCTAAAGCAGGCACCCTACAATAGGTTACAGAGGTTGGTGTCCAGGTGGGTTTCAAATATTTCCATAGTAGGAGACACCACAACCTATCTGGGCAACCTGTTCCAGTGCTCCATCACCCTTACCTTAAAGAAGTTCATCTTCATGTTAGTACAGAACTACCTATGTCCAAGTTTTAGACCACTACTCCTTGTCCTGTTGCTACACATCATGGAGAAGAGCCTGGCCTGTTCCATTTGCCTCCCCCCTCCCTTTAGATATTTATAAATATTAATCAGACCCCTTCTTTTCTCCAGGCTGAACAGACCCAGGTTACTCAGACTTTCCTCATTTGGGAGATGCTCCGGGCCCTTCATCATCTCTGAAGCCCTCCAGTGCACTCCTTCTGGGAGTTCCCTGTCTTTTTTGAATTGGGAAGACCAGATCTGGACACTGTAGTCTAAATGTGGCCTCACCAGGGCAGAGTAGAGGGGATGATCACCTCCCTTACCCTGCTGGCCACACTCTTCTTAATGCACCCCAGGTCCCATTGGCCTTCTTGGCCAGCAGGGCACACTGCTGGTTCATGGCCAACCTGTTGTCTACCCAGCCCCCCAGGTCCTTCTCCTCAGAGCTTCTCTCCAGCATGTCATTCCGCAGCGTGTACTGATGCATGCAGTTATTCCATCCCAGCTGCAAGAATCTACACTTACTCTTAAACCTTACCAGGTTCCTCCCTGCCTGCATGTTCATGATGATTGCTGCACCTCATTGCGTTGTATTATAAAAGAAGCAGTTTGAGTTTTCTTACTCATTCTCACAGAATCACTGCTGCCACAAGCGCTGCCTTACTTACAGCTGACAACATGGACTTTCCAGCAGTGGACTGGAGTTATAAATGGTTTCCTGCCTCCAACACACTTTCTTCGATAAGGTTACAACTCTGCTTTGTTTGCAGTTTATTTCTTCCTGTACAAGTTTCTGCCCTCCCCCTGGAACAGACCTGGCATTTTGCTGGTATGCGGGTGTCCTGATAGAGGGAGAAGAGAATCAGAGAGGGAAATTACTACACTTCCCCCATCCGATCAGAGAACAAATGAGAAGTTTTATGAGTTGCTGTTTTTGAGGTCAGTTGGTCATACTGTCCATTCCTGATAGTATGGTTCAGTCATTCTTTACTGTCTTCTTTTGTCTCTATGAGGAACAAAGCTCGGAAAGCCACAACATCAAGCAAATGCTTTCTGCTCAACTTCCTGCAAGCTTCTGGTCAGATAGGAGAAAATAATAGCTGAATCACTTTCTTTTGGACAATGATGTTAAATATCTGTAGATAGTTCACCGACCTGGAAACCCCAGCGTTCTACAAAATTGGTGATTTCAGGAAGCAGAGGGGGTAGGAAGCTGCAGAGAAGCACCAGGCACCCATCAGCATTCAAGGGTATGGGAATGGAGAGGTTACACTTCAAATGTGTTAGGGAAAAGGTGAGAGAAATTATCAGAGGTGGAAGACAGAAGATATCGATCTCCCCTGGGCATGATCTTTTCATCCAGCCTCTCCTGCAGGAGTTAAAAACATAGCAACATTTCTACAGTGGCAAGTGAAATTAAACAACAACAACAAAGACGTATCTTACTTTACTTCCTCTGTTTGGAGCATGGTTTCTCTGTTTCTTGTCAAGTCAGATTCAACCTCAGTGGGGAATGAAGGCACCGATGTGCAGAACAGCTTGAATGCTTGCATGAACTCCTCTGAGATTACATTCTGAAATAATGTGTACAATGCTCCAAGTTCATTCTTACACTGTGCCATCATCAAATGGAGTGTCTTGGCCTTTTTGGTCACATCTAGGTGTTAATGGAGGAAAAAGATTTGACAAGGCGTTCAAAAGAAGTTTCCAGAGTAAGTCACTCAACAGAACTGCTTCTTCCTGGCTCTGATATAGGGGAAAAAAAAAGAATGGAAAAAAAAAAAAAAAAGGAAATATCACAGATTTCACAGATACTAAAAACTGCTTTTAAAAAAGCTCCCAGTAGGCTCCTGAAATGAAGAAGATGTGCAAATAAGACATCAGAGAGGAAGTCATGTAGTTCCAGGGACAAAGCGAGACAGTGATTAACTGAGAATAGTTAAAAGAGTTGTTACCTAAGAGGCAAGTATCAGTTATTCCCTCTTGTCATTATGGGTTTACAAGTCAGCATGGAGGCATTAGATCAAATATTAGGAAAAGAATCAAAACTAGAAGGCTGTGGAGTTGGCTGTCAAGGGGAGATGTGAATCACTGCCAGTCCAGATCATTGGAGCTTAACAAGCATCTCTCATCCAAGGATTAAAACAACGCTGTCGTAGGGTTAGAAAAGAGAGATTAAAATAGTTGTGTTAGTTACTGTAGCTGAAGCTACTAAACTGATATTTGCATTTGGGTAATCCAAGAAAAAACGGGTGGGTATTTTTTTGTTGTTGCTATGCTCTGTGCTCATGAGATACTGTACAATAAAACAATGGGTTCCTATAGTTTTTATCCTATTTATCCACCACCAAAAGACATCAACATTTGGCAAATGTCGTATGTAGGTGAATGGGGTTGTGCAAGGTTGTTATAGCAGTGTGTTGAGATACATCAGTGAGATTCATCAGCTGTGGGAAAACTCTTTGAAGAGCTTAGATGTGACATTTTACAGGGCAGTGGTGACAATTTTATTGGAATCTCACAAGGCTCAAAAACTGTCCATGGATAAACTTCATGAACTGGTTTCATAAGTATCAGTAGTTTGATAGATATCTTTTCCTTCTGTCTAGAAAGTACAGATGTTATTTTTCTTACTCAGGGCTGTAGTCCAGAAAGCATGAACACATCTGGGACCAGAACATCTGAGGTGTGAGCAAAGAGAATGTTGAAATTTTCTGATTTTTAAAGATTTTCTGTTTTTTAAAGACTGCTACAGTGCTTAGGAGTGAGAAAATAGAGAAACTGTAGGAAAAATAAAAGGAATTTCTCACAGAGAAGACCCCTGAGATTGTGTAAAGTCCCAGTTAAAAAATGGAGTATAGTCACAATAGCTGTACTCAGAGTATATCGTCATTAGTTTGTAGATATCCTGCACTCTCTGATGTTATGGTCCTACAATTGTAAAAATAAACTAAGAAACTGTCCTGGTTTCAGTTGGGATAGAGTGAACAAATGCAGGATCCTGAAAAGCTAGTAAAATGTTCGGAAGAAGTGTGCTGTCACCCTGGCATTTCTAGAGAAACACAAATCACTGCAACGTGCTGAAGCCTGGCCCGTGAGCTCTGTTCAACAGTACTCAGAACTGTTAGAAAAAGTGTCTGGGTCTGCCAACAGAACAGTGCAGCTGAACTTATTCATGCAAGAAACACTGCGGCTGATCAACTCCATAGAATTAATACATCAATGTGCTAACGATGTTGTTTTCCTTCTAAATCCAAAATATATCACTGTACCAGCCACTGTGAAGAAAAGTAGCTTTATCCCAAAGACATAAATAAAAACACACATAGAGAGAGGCTGGAATTGCTATTTCAGTGGTTTTTGTTTATTGGGCTGATTTCATCTTTGGTCTTTCTCCTGAACCCTGAATACAACTTCAGGATTCTAATCATATAGTCTTCAAAATTAAAATCAAACCATGAGCTTTCTATAAAGAAAGTTTGGACCTGTAAATGAAGATACACCGAATCTGGTAACCGATTGAAGAACTGTCACAGAATATATGCTTCCTCAAAACTTGAACTTGTAAATGAATCATCATGGTTTAGCCCATCAACACACCCATTAATACTTTTATTTGTATGTATTCCGTGCTTTTTTCCTTCAAAAGGTAAGGTGCTAGTACTTCTCTAAGGTGAACAAATTGTCTGAGATGAGGACTATTTCTATAATTGTTAGGTTTGTAGGAGAGATTACTTCCATGTTATTATGTCATTTCCTCAAATAAGGGACTGTGTTGCAAGATGGGCTAGTTAATTATGGTTCCCTTTTCTCCTTAGACATTCCTGAATTACCACATTGTGTAATTCCTCAGTTACTACTGTGTAATCAAAATAATAATATGTTTCTTGCTCTCCTCATTACTACCATAACCAGTGCAACCAGAACCCCTAGTTTTTGGCCAAATGTTTTACAGCTTTCAGCCATCTGCAGAATGACCGCAGACTCAGGGCTTATCTGTGGTCCTAGGACCACCATGGTGAATACTTGATTTAACTCATCTTCTGCTGGTGCTAACAGTGCAGGGTCAACACCATGCTCACTTCTTGAGCATTGCTGCTTAAGCTATTGGGCTGCAATAAGAGCTAGTTCTTCTTCTAATCTGAGCTCCCATTCTGGTAGGTACTGTATAAATACAATTAAGAATTTACAAGTCCCTAAAGCTTAAAATCAAGGAAGAAGAACAGATAAAGAAACTCACACAAGCTTTGAGGTCTTCTGAAGGTGGTTCACTTTGTTCTAGAAAAAAAAAAAGATGTCCTAATTAGATTTATTGGTTAGAAACAAGATCTACCTTGTACAGCACCTTACTTTTAGCATCTAAATATGGGTATACAGGAGATGAAATTTTTGGCCAAGGTTTTTTTTGATATTTACTTGTCCTAACATGATAGTTATTCCATTTGAGAAAACCCAGGTAACTGTAGACACTCACACTGGTGCATCTAGGAACACCTGAACTATTCCTGACCAGCTTGAAGCTAAATAGGATGAATCAGAACATCTAAGATAGCAATAGTAATGACAGGACGAGAGGGAATGGCCACAAGTTGCGCCGGGGAAGATTTAGATTAGACCTGAGGAAGCATTTCTTTTCTGAAAGAGTGGTCAGGCACTGGAATGGCCTGCCTAGGGAGGTGGTTGAGGCACCATCCCTAGCGCTGTTCAAGAAGCGTTTAGATGAGGTGCTAAAGGACTTAATTTAGTAGTTGGGTAGAGATAGTGATAGGAGGATGGTTGGACTAGATGATCTTATAGGTCCTTTCCAACCTTATGAACTTATGAACTTATGAACTTATGAATAGGCCCATATGTTCAGGTAACTGAATCCTGTCACAGATGTTAGAAGTCTCACAGAAGTCCATAGAGATCTTTTCAATATGTAAGGAGGCAATTTTCCATTTGGAAGGAAAAAAAAAAATCACCACCAAAAGAAAGAGATTAATCCATCTTTAATGGGCAGAAGTCCAACCATGCAATTGTTCTGTCTAGATCATGAGGCAGAAATACTGTGTGTTAGCAACAAAGAGAATAAGTTTTGTTAATGAGCAGTCTAGAAAGTGAGACAGAACTCAGAGATCCTAAATCCCTTTTATATTCATAGTTCCCAAGACAAAAATAGGCTCAAAAGCTTTAAATATCATTTTCTTAAAGAATGGGTCATATTTAGGTTACTCTTTTCAATGTATCTTCAATTGACAAAATTTCTTCCTGGATGAGAGCAATAAAATTCTTTAATGGTGATTAGCAGCTAGTAATGAAGTAGCTATCCACATGCTTAATGATTCCTTCGTCTATGTTTTTTGCTTAGAGCAAGGTCAGGACAAGAGTAGTTTATTTCAGTGTAGTGAGGAGAATCATAGCTCGCTACTGGCCTATTCAATGAGAAGACAAAGACAACTAATCAATGGTTCTCTGTGACTTTCTGGTTAATTATTAACATTCTGCTGCTGTAAGTGATTCCCTGTATTGTAAATGACTGCATTATTAACTGTCTACTAGTCTTCAGCATTCAGAAACCAGCACAGCCTTTGCTACATACTCTTCTGCTATTCTCTGGAATTAACTTTAGCCCAAAATGCTTAATGTCATAACATTTTCACTTAATCTGTCTTAAATCTAAGGGAAATCATCTTATTGCGTTCTTTTCCACATTTTTGATTGCTATTGTATAAAAAGTATCATTCATTCACTTGCATTAACATAGAAAACTCATGTTACCATGACCAAAAAAGGAGAATTTGCCTAAGAACAGCACCATCTTCTGTCTTGGTCCTCACTACAATTAAAACATTTTGTGATTTTGCGAGAGTTGTACTGAAGTTCATCTCAATGGCATGGTAAGTAGTGCCAGGTTTTAATTTGTTTTCTGTGGGCAAAGAAAAAAAGAAGGAAGAACATTCGCTACTCTCTCTCTGATTAAGTTCGAAACATCTTAAAAAAGGAGGAAAAATCAAATCCATTTAGCTTAACAATACATCCAGAAAATGGATTTCTGGTAGGGAAAAATAAATATTATACATGTATGGATTTATATATTTATAGCTCCAAATTCCCTGAAGTCCTTATTTGTTTCAAAGGCCATTTACTCTGCTCACTCCTAAAGAAAATTCTGTTGGCACTGCTGGAAGACCTTCAAAACACAGGGTAGTGTGGCTTAAAGAGACTTCAAGTTAACTCTCCTCACACATCACTCCCATGGATGTTTGCCCAATCATTTTCAAAAGACCTTCAAAGGTGGAGAGTCCACACTTTATTCATGTGGTTAGTATAAGGATTTACGGATTTTACTTTCAGAATTCAATCAGAAAATCCATGTCAGCTTTCCTCTAGTGATTTTAGGGAGTATTTTTGTCCTGTTTGACATGGACAGAATTGTTCCTGTTACGCTTCCAAAGGACTTTTTATGAAACAGGAGTCATCATGCATCCCCCTTATCTTCTCTTCTTTGGGCAAAGCAATTACTTCCTTCTGTCCTTTCCCTCCTTATGCTGCAGTTCCCTGGCCTCTCCTTAAATCCTGTTTTCCTCTACATTACTTCCAACTGATAGGAATCTTTCTTGAGTGGCTCTTCAGAATCAGTTGATCCTCTTGCTCTAGCAATTTGACAGACAAAGCATTAGTTTATGCAGGTGATAGGGATACCCTCATTTATACACCCAGCAATATCACCTTTCTCCAGTATCGTAACATCACTGACATCATTTACTCACTCACCTGTCTACCTTCTCCCTCACATTTAGTAGTCAGATAGGGATAGTGATAGGAGGATGGTTGGACTAGATGATCTTGTAGGTCCTTTCCAACCTTATGAACCTATGAACATGCATTCCTGGAGATTTGTTCTTTAAAAAGAAGCTTCATAGGTTGTGTCTGTGTTCTTCATGTTATACAGCCTTGTACTACATTTTGTAGTTGTTTCTGTTAAACTCTCCTAAATTTACTCATTTCTATGATCCTGTGGAATTTGATTACTTCCTTCCTCTGAGATAAGGCACTGATTAAATATGACCAGGAGATAATTATGATTTGTGAATCATGCAGTGATTACTTTTACATCTTGTAACTTCTCCATGAGCAACTGATTAAATGAGCACCAAAAGAGAGAACCATTTTGGACCAGCCCATAATTGTGTTTCTGTCTAGTTGGGAAAAAATAATTGATATTTCTTTTGTTAAAAACAAATGTTCTATTTAGCCAACCCAACTTTTTACTTCAAAATGAAATTAAACTTCCTCAATTGAAAATTTCAAAATGTTTTCTATTGATTCAAGATGAAAATGGGATTTGAAAGTGAATGTTTAATGCATTCATCTATTGATGTAAAACCCAAGTAAAAGATAAAAAGAACCTAGTGAGCAATTCAAAAAGGAAAATTTCTGATGGCTGACTATACTAGAAACATAGAAATGATTTTCTGTAGAACTCATAAGAAATAAGGACGTGTCTATGGGGACTGCTGAGTCAGACTGAACCACTGATTGAACACCTGAAGAAAAGACCTGGTCAGTCCTGGGAGCACAGGTGAAGGTAATTCACCTGTGCGACCAGAAGGGGTTGAGAAAGGCTGCACCCCTCTTAGACTTCATTTAAGGGCTGACTGCTTCCAGGGAAGGATCCTTTGTTAGAGAGCTCTTCTCTTGGTATTCTTTCCCTACAGGCCTAGATCCTCATAGATTGGTGAGCATTCTTTTCCTTCCTTTTGTAGCATCCTCGTGTTTGCATTGGTCTCTTTCTTCTTCATCATGCTTTAATGAAACTTGACTTCTGTGGTTAAATAAACTATTTTTGCTTAACGTATATATATATTTATATATTTGTAATTTCTGTGGCACGAAGAATAATCAGTGGTGAATGTAGAGAACTGTTAGTCACAATGATCATGTCAATTATATGATTGTTTAAAGCCATTTCTAGAAAACGTTATTCCTGTCTCAAAATCCCAAGTAACCTTCTGTGGCTGATAGACATGTTATCTTCTATCTTACTTATCCTTGAAAAAAAAACAAACAACAATCTATAATTCTGTAGATATGTTTTACAACTATACTCAAAGATTTTTTGGTAACAGCAGCAAAAAAAAAAAGGTTTTTTTTTTCAGTTCTCTTTTCAGCTTGTTTTTTCATTTTTAATTTCTAATTTTGTTTTCATTTTGACCATTCTCTGAATGAGAAAATTACATTCCTCCAAAATATCTATTGGCTCAGTCAAACAGCAAACTTTTCCATCTCTGAGTGTTTTTAGAAGTATCTAGTATCATTTAAGATTTATGAAATGGATGTGAAGATGAAGTCTTTCTCTTCTTGGATGAAGACTCTTATAGATAAGCTGGCAGTGTATAAACTAACAGACCCACCACTGAATTGCAGCCTCAACTATTCTAAACAGGCATATGGAAGGGAAATTTTTTACATGCAAATAAGAAAATCAAGTCAAATATAACTAATATAAACATATGAAAGACAAAAATCAATAAATGCACATGATGTGTCTACTTCAAACCAAAGCTTTTCAGCAGAGGATTGCCATTTAAAGAGCAAGTAGCCTAATTTGATCATTCACACAGGTTGTGTGCATGAGTTTTTCTCTTATTTCTGCACACAGAAACTATTTATTTATTTATTTTTTCTGCCATAAACCTTTTTTGAAGTATGGTATTGACATGACAAGACACAGTTTGGAAAGCATTCCCTGGGTAATTAGAAGACTAGGTTTCAAGTTTGTTTCAGAGGTGCCAGCTCTCTGCTAAAACTGGCCCTATCTCCTCTTCCAAGGGTTTCCTTCTCGGTTACACTGACAGCACTTACAAGACTTGGGGAGGTGGACTGAGGAAGTGATTCTTCTGGGGGCAAAAATGTTTATTTCTAGTCTGAATCCTGCTCCAGTTGCCCACTCTGCCCACAAACAGCTCTGGCAGGGAGTAAGCAGCCCAAAGACAGTCAAAAAGGAAGAAGTGCTGAAGCTAGCACTGTGGTCAAGTAGCTGTGCAATAGCATTACTACCATGTGAGAAACTATCCCAGCAGAGAGAAAATCAAACACTGATGTCAACCCATGGTATATGAAAGTTTAAACATTTTATTTAACGTGATTGTAAGTTAATGCTCTACATTTCATGTAGGAAGCTTTATTAAAATCCACTTGTCTGTTGCAAGTTAAATGATCGCCCTTTCACACTGTGTAGAAAATAAAAATTAATTCCCCTGTGTCATGTTCACTTTGCCCATTTTTTTATCTTCATTACTTTAATATTAATAATTTGAGGCCCTATATTTGAAAGCTTTTGAAGCTCTGGATATTCTAAAGTTTCAAGCATTTTTTTTTTTAAACATTCATCTGTCACGTCTGCACAACAAAATTGCCTATTCTTGGAGCTGTGGTTAAATGACTTAGACCCAATTTTCCTCCCCCCCCTCTCCTCCTACACCTTTCCTCTAAATTTCAATAGTTTGAAAGAATCGTCATGGCAATAAAAGCCTGTGGAAAGACAACCTTAGAGACAGAAATTTCCAATATATTCCACAGTGGATTTGACTTCATTATTACAAACTTCATCATGATGGTATCTCCCCATGCGTCTAATCCTGGTAGACCACTAAAACAGTCCAGACTTGATTTCAACTTAGTTTTGGCCATGCTGATGGGATTAACAAGTTCAGGACAAAATGCTTACTCTTTTTTTCTTCAGTGCTGAATTCCAGTACCTTTTTTTTGGGGTGTGAGCCATGGGAAATATGCAGCTGTAGCAATGTCTTCCCAGAACTCTTGGCTATTTAACTTCAATTGTTCTTCAATTAGTTCTGGAGTCTCCTCATTTTCTAAATATTGGCCAAAATAAACCCGCAGTTACTGTCTTTTTTTTTTTTTTTTAGGAAAAATGTAAGGTCATTTATTGTGTAGTTACTAGGGCTCCCTCCACTCTTCCAGTGGTATGAGACAATTAGATGTTAAGTTTTTTTAGATCTTTGTAAGTTTTAACCTGTGTTGTGGTGGTTTATGTTTGAAATGTATCATGGAATCATAACATGGCTTGGGTTGGAAGGGACCTCAAGGATCACCAAGTTCCAGCACCCTTGTAGTAATCAGGGACACCAACCTCCAGATCTGGTGCTACACCAGGTTGCCCAGGGCCCCATCCAACCTGGTCTTGAAAACCTCCAGTGATGGAGCATCCACAAGCTCTCTTGACAGCATGTTCCAGCACCTCACCACTCTCTCTGTGAATAACTTTCCCCTGACATCCAATCTAAACCTTCCCTCCTTGAGCTTAACACCATTCTCCCTTGTCCTATCACTGTCTCCCCTTGTAGAAAGCTGATTTTCTCTCCTTTTAATAATTCCCTTTAAAATACTGGAAGGCTGCAATGAGGTCTCCTCACAGCTTTCTCTTCTCCAGGCTGAACATGCCCAGCTGCCTCAGCCTGTCTTCATATTTTTGAAGTGCATTGGTCCCAGAACAGACCCCAGGAGAATGCTGCTCGTCACTGGCCTCCATCTGAACATAGTGCCATTCCCCAAAACACTCTGGCTGTGAACTTCCATCCAGTTCCTTATCCACTGAACAGTCCACCCCTGAAATCCCCTTCTCCCCAGTTTAGAGAGAAAGGTTTTGGTGGGGGACCATGTCAAAGGCCTTGCACAAGTCCAGGTAGATGACATCAGTTGCCCTCCTTTTGTCCACTGGTGCAGTCACTCCATCATGGAAGGCCTCCAGATTGGTCAGGCACGGCCTTCCCTTGGTAAAGCCATGCTGGCTGTCTGGGATCTCCTATTCATCCCTTGTGTGCCTTAACATATCTTCTAGGAGGATTTTTTTCATGATCTTCCCAGGCACAGAGGTGATCCTCACCAGCCTGTAGTTTTCTGAGACCCCTTTTCTGAGACCCCCTTTCTTGTAAATGGGAGTCTCGTTTCCTTTTTTCCCCAGCCCTTGAGGACTTTTCCCAACAGCTGTGACTTTGCAAATATACTGGAGAGTGGCTCAGTAGCCACATCAGCTGGCTCCTTTAGGACCCTGGGGTGCGTGTCATCCAGCCCTGTTTGGTACTGTAGGTGAGATTTAGTCCAGTCACCCAGCACCTTGTGTGTTACAAATGCAGCCTTCTTTGATTGTAGAAGAGACAATTTACTCTCTCAGATGTTTAAATGCAATGGCATGGTGCTTAGAGTGACAGGAGATGTGACTCTGATTCTTGCTTAATGTGAACCTGGTATATATGAATACTGAATTCTCCATAACAGGGAAGAAGAACAAAGATGGTCTGAAATAATTACAGCCTTGCTCTTGTTGCCTGAGAAAATCGATCTATTTGTCTAGAGAGGCCACCTAGATTTGGGTAAATTTACATTTTTCCATCTGTTTACTGTGTCACAATCTCCAGTAACCAAATGTGATAAACTGACTCCTACCAAACTGCCATTTTCATCACAGACAAAAGAATTTGAGTAAAACCAGTAGCCGCTTTTTGCCTGCTTTGAGTTGATCTCTTGTGAAAATGTGGTCACGGTAATAGAGATGAGAGAAAAAGAAATGGCAGAGAAAATGTTTTTGAATCGTTGGGGGTTGCTGCTGTATGGGCAGGGAGAAAAGTGCAGAAACAGGTAGGAGGGATGGGAGGAGGAAACAAGCTGCTATGAAAGCCGTTGGCAGCTTACAAACTAACTGAGCTGGTAGTACAAGCTGGCCTAACGCCATTCTGTAAAGAGAATCCTGGAGAGAGCTGTGAAAATGTCAGACTTTCACCTTTAAAGATCCCATGGGGAGAAGCGTATTTCCTTCACTGCACATACAGTATCTCCACCACTGCTCTGCTGTCCTAAAGGCAATCTGCCACTGCTCAGAACAACTTGGCAGAGAAACACTGGCCAGGAATACGCTGATCGTGGATGTCAGGAAAATAAGTGAAGGGAAAATGGAGTAATTACTGAAGCATCAAACAGTTGTCTCTGCACAGGAGAAATGTGGGAGTGGGCTTGCAGGGGTGGTGATATTCAAGAGTGAAAAGCTTAGGCAGAGTAGGCTGGAAGTGATAACTTCTGTCTGTGCCTGCAGTACACCAGTCCTTCAGATGTGCTTTTATGGTGAAATGAAAGCTTAAAGTTCTGTAAGTTACTGAGGAAACTTTTTTTTTTTTTTTCCAGTGACAGAACAGTCATCTTTAATGAAAAAAAAAAAAGCAGAAAACAACCAAAACCATGAAAGTCCATTTCTTTTAGATGTGTCCTTCTTAATCACAAACAGCTGGGAATTTGCACAGAACAGCGACAGTAGGAAGAAACTCATTTTAATGGAATGTCTGTGCTGCAGATTGGCAAAATAACGTTGATAATTCAGAAAAGTCAGGTTTTTCAAAATGAACTGTGGCCGTATTTCAGTGTGGTGAATTTCAGAGTGAAACCCTGCTGTATCAGTGCTCTTTGTCCCTGAAAAATGGGTACCCTTACACATTTTCCATTTCTCTGTGTACGTTGGTACTTTGGAAAGTGGTAAGCAATGTCTTCTCTGTTTCTTTCTTTCATTTTTTTAGGCATGACTTCAACAGCACTGAATAAACATGACAGACGTTACGGCTAAAATGGGAATTTCTGATACGTATACTCGTAGGCAACTGATTTTTTTTTCTAAGGCTGAAGCCAATAGAGTGCAACCCTATAAAATGTTGAAATGCAATTCACATTAAACAGGACTGCTTATGAGTCTTATTTGAACACTTGCTGAAGTGGCTGTGGGCCACGATGCTCCGTGACCATTTGTGACATAGTTTGAACTTGAAAAAAAACTAGTCTTAATAACATTAGCATGTTACAGGAAACCTGATGGCTGCTCTGGAATCTCTGCAGAGAAAAAAGAAGAGGGGATGTGAAGAAGAAAGGAGAGGCCTCTACTGGTGTGAGCTGTGATGACAGCATCTGTCACTACGGTTTTACAGGATTTTCAGGGAATGTAATGACATTAAATATTGGTAAGGGAGTTAAGCTCCTTGTTCCGTCCTTGTTACTGAAGAGTCATATGAACAGGTTATGAACCTCCTCAAATGGCAATTTGAGGTAATCAACAAAGCATTGGTGGGGAATGAATACTGCTGCCAGAAGTTATTTTAAAACCATGAACCATGACAATTAAGACTGCAGTCTTATATTCTTTTTACAACTCTTTTTCGTAAATTTGCCAGCTCTACGGGCTGATTTATTTTTATATTTTTTGTTTTCTTTTCTTTTCCTTTGTTATCCCTCTGCAGGGAGATATTTTGCTTCTACGGATTATGTAGTTTCTGAAATGAGGTTATGAAAAAATGTAGAAAATTGACCATGATAAAAACACTGATAGGTGTTATACACCTGTAAGTGTAGAGCTTCATCCTCTGGAACTGGACAATGAATGGTGGCAGGAACACAGCTCTTATTTTGTTTGTCAACAGCCCTATGAAAGCTTGCCCGGTTTAGGAAAGTAAAAAGCTCTGGGGGGAAAACAATAATCCTCATGCACACACTAAAGTAAAGCATGTCAGTTGTCTTCAGCTTTCTGAAAACAATCTCTGCACTGCAAGCTCTTACTTCTCTTGCAGCTCCAACTTACAACCAAACCCCAAGGACTTAATCTAAACAGAACGTGGTCCAGTGCTGCATAAGCAGAACTTTAAAGGTTCTCCTCATAGCTGTGGACACTCAGGATTTGTCAATCCCCTCCCCAAGCCGTGTAGATAAACAGTAAGATGCCATGTGATTTGAATACTGGGGAAGATGGAGAAAAAGCAGTGTTGGAGGGGACAACAGGGATATGGGATAGACTGTTGTAGGAAGATGGAAGCTGGGGTTAAGAACTGAGGAATGGCATTATATAGAGAAAAAACAGCAGAAATCAACATTTTAAAGGCATTTCATACCTTGTATCTCCACTTCTGCAGTGTTAACATTTGATGCATGTTGATTTGGAATATGGTGTCCTTCGAGACAATTTGTGTTGATGGACAAAATTTCATCTATACACAAGACGATGGGAATACAGCTGACCTGACGGCACCTAGATGTTAGATATTTAGCTCTGAGTGAGACCACTTTTATGTCAGTTAGGTAAAATGGGTATTTCTGGAATCAAGATGGGACCAACCAGCCTGTTCTTTGCTCTTAACCTGTTCTGAGCTGAAGTTTTATGGCAAATAGTGAATTAGCAAATGAAATTTCCCAGAGAGGCACTGGATGCCTCATCCCTGGAGACATTTGAGATCAGGCTGGATGGGGCTCTGAGCAACCTGATGGAACTGTGGGTGTCCCTATTCATTGCTGGGGGTTTGGACTAGGTGGCCTTTAGGGGTCCCTTCCAACTTAAATGGTTCTATGATGATGACTTTTCTTACAGTTCATTTTAGGAGAATGAATGGAGCGTGCGTATTTCTATACTCTGACTACAGAAGACGAGTAGTTTAGATCTAGACACTGAAGTTTCAAAAGTATGAAGCAATGTGAGAAGAATCATTTGCAAATATTGCCTTCAGGTCAACCTACAACGTGTCCTACAGAACTTGGGTTCACATGCTTGTGAGTAGATTCTGAACTTGTATTTTGAAATGTACAACCATGGTTGTTATTTTCCATATAAACACACCCAGACAAAGATTCACTGAATATACAGTAAGAAGCATGTTTTATTGGAATAAATTGATATTAACAAGAGCTGGTAGTAGAGGGTTTGTTTTATACAAGATGTTGTTTAAATGTGGGATTACCAACATTTGGAGCTATTCATACCTCCTTAAGTTATTTTGTGTCAGGGAGGGATAGAGTGGTGTCTCTCTAGGAGGTGCTGAGCTTCCAGCAATCTTGGGAACAGTCGCTCAATCCACCCACCCAGTCTTAGAGTATACTGAAAAGTTAAAATGTGGAAAGCAGGTTATATGCAGCTTAGAGAGTTGTTAATATTTAATTCCCACTTCACCATGCTGCTACGTCACTTCTGTGCAAAGGGATAAATGCTTCAGATCAGCAACTGATGGGTGAAAGGGAAGTCAAAAGGAAGGTGAGATATGCTAAGGAAGATTAAAGAAGCAAAGTCTGACTTTGCATTGGAACACGAATCCTAGCATGTTATACCTCTGTGTCCTGTATACCCTGATGCTTGCAGTGCTTGTGAGTAATTGCATGAAATTAACTTTTCCTTCAGTGTTTTTTAAGAATTGCTTGTTTTCTCCTTGGAGCAGTTGGTTGGATACAGCTCTGCTTCGTTGAGTGAGCGCTTTTTAGTTTTTGTTTGCTTTAAATTGCAGTTAAACAAGGTGAGAAACTACGAAAAGTGTGAACAGTATCAGAAGGGACACAATTTGCAGGATCTGTGTATCAGTGATTTTCACTGCTTTCTTGCTACTCGCTGTGTAGAAACATCATTGGCAGGATTGCTTTTTTGGGTGTAGGGTTTGGAAGACGGTAGCAAAGAAGAAACCAGAGGAGAGCTGTTACATCAGAGCAGCTGAGCTTTGATGGTTTTCTTAATTTGCAGAATATGCAGTCTTATCAGTTCTCATCTCATCTGTGTTTTAGATAGCATTAATATTATGTAATGTAAGCAGCTCAGATACCAAAGGTAACAAATGAGTTGAATCAGCAGCTATTGTTATGTTGGGGTTAGAAATATCCAGCACCATTAGACCACTTAGAGATTTTGTTGATATTTTGCATCTGGCAGTGATCAGGAGAACAGCATTCAGAAACACACATGTAGCAGAAAAATTATAAAACGTTGGGGTAGGATATTTTCTTATGATGTTTTCAGCATTTCCTTTCACTATTTTTCTGCTATACTATTTGTTCTCCTGTGAGAGTCAAAACCCAGGGAACCTTCCTTGATGGATCATCCCTTGAGGAGTGGCAAAGCAGTTTGTTCTTCGTGGAGAGAGAAACAAAGAACTGCAAAATGACCACAAATATTTTTCATTCATGAGAAGCACTGTTTTCCTTTGTGTTGCCCATATGACAGTCTCTGCTCCCCTGGGCTCTGAGGATTATAATTGCTCCTACGTAGAATATCAGGATCCAGGTTAATAGTCAATAATATCACTGAAGGTCTCTGTAAGGATGTGGCCCATTTATACAAGAGAAATAGCATTTTCTTCTATGTAGTCATGATAGTTACGATGGTTTTGGGATTATGCACTGATCAAAATTCACATTTTTATGTGTAAGTGTATAATATAAAGCCCATATTCTGCATTTACATATCTTACTGTAAGAGAGGATAGGCAAACAAATGTTATTTTTTTGCCTAGAAAATGTTTTTTAAAAACAGCCACCTCTTTTCATTATTTGCATGACCTAACAGTTTGCTTTCCTTGGAAGAAATGAAGCCAACTTTTGGGGAGGTTTTGAATGTTTAAGAGGCTGGCTCTCACCTTCTATAAACCAAGGCTTTGTTTGTTGTCATCACCTGTGTGATGTTTGCTGTAATGTGAAAGGAATGAAGATGTTGAGCCATCCAGATATGAATGAAAGAAAACAGAGGAAAAGCAACATTTAAGGTGCAAGCTTTGCATGATGTTATGAAAACACCTAGGATAACTAAAACCAACTTTTTTTTTATTGATTTGCTGTGTGTTTGTTGTTGTTTTTTTATCACACTAACAAGACTTCCAGCCGAGGTCTTCTGGCAATCAAGATTTGCTTGATTTTCCATGGTTATGCAAAAACACAACTTCCATGTAGAAACTAATGGAAGCAGCAGCAGCTGCAAATTCATCTTCTATTTGGAATATATCAGTGTTTATTAGCAGTTTCAGTTTTCCACATCAGCAAAGAGACTTCTGTAGGACAACCTGAAATATTGACCTGAAATATTGACTATGATCCCCTTGAAAAAGAGTTTGGCTTCTGTTACATGATTCCTTTCATTCTTACCCTTCAAAAAGGATTTGGGGGAAATACCCATCTCCTTAGTATATGCAAATATGAGCACAAGAAAATCACTTAGACTTTTTCTATGCTGTATTTATTTTATAAATGACAGCCTGGCTTACAAGGGTGAATCTTACCATCCAGAACTCAACCCACAACCTCCAGCAAGAAGGCAGGGGAGACTGGGGGTGACCACCAGTCTGTGGAGGTCAGTATCAGGATCAGTGAGGGAAATCAGGACCAAATATGGCTTGGAATAATCAGACAGAGCCATGAGACAGGAATGGACCAAAGTCAGGCTGAGACATCACAGAATTAAGTCTGGAGTAGATCTCTAAGAATCTAAGAACATCTAGTTCAACTATCAATCCATACAGTCCATGGCCCAGTGCAAGCCTTCAGTGGAGCTTGTGACTCTAGAATTGTAGGATGGCTTGGGTTGGAAGGGGCCTCAAGGATCACCAAGTTTGAACTCTGCTGCTGACAGGGCTGGCAGCTGCAAGATTAAGTACTAGATCAGATTTCCTAGGGCCCCACCCAACCTGACCTTAAACACTTTCAGGGATGGAGCATCCACATCCTGGCTGAGCAGTCTTTGCCATTACCTCACCACTCTCAGTAAAGAACTTCCCCCTGGTGTCTAATCTAAATCTTCTTTCCTTTGGTCTAATACCATTCCCCCTTGTCCTATCACTATGTACCCTTGTAAAAAGTTGATTTCCCCCATATTTATAACTTCCCTTTAGAATATTGGAAGGCTGCAATGAGGTCTCCCAGCAGCCTCTTCTTTTCCAGGCTGAACAAGCCCAGTTCCTTCAGCCTGTCTTTGAAGGAGATGTGCTCCAGCCCTCTGAGCATCTTTGTAACCTCCTCTAAACCTTCTGCAAAAGCTTCACATCCTTCCTGCATTGCTGACCCCAGACCTGGATGCAACTGACCTTCTAAGCTGCAAGAGCACCCTGCTGGCAAATGTTCAGTTTTTCATCAAGCACAACCAGTGGCAGAAAATAGATAACAGATTCTCTCCTTTTGAAGCAAAGAGCTTGTTCAGATGGCAATTTAAGAAAAAAAAAATCTTATGCCATTTCAAGGTGTTTCTTTGGAGGTTGGGAGGGGACATGTCTCTGCTGAGAAGCAGGCAGATCCTGCAGTATGCCCTTCACCATCGAGAAAGGGAGAACATTCTAGCTCCCTGGATCCGGATTTGGTAAAAGCTGAAGTCATGCAGCAAATGAGTCATGTCGTGTTAGATCCTTCTCAAAATGTTCTTCCTAATTGGCTGAAAATCCTTTCTCTGTAGGTTGCTGGGAACGTCCATCCGGAATGTGATTTTATAGCAGAGCTGAAGAAAAAGGAGGCTGAGTGCACAGAGAACTCAGAGGAGCATGGGAATACAACATCAGGTATCCATGAGGGTTGAAACGAGTGATGTAGAATAAACACACTACCAGAATCAGGACTCAGTCACTCTCAGTGCATGTTTGAGTGTTTTACTCACTGTCCCACAGAAGCACAGAATTGTAGGGGTTGGAAGAGACCTCTAGAGATCATCTATTCCAACTCCCCTGCCAAAGCAGGCTCCCTGGACTGGGTTGCCCAGGAAGACATCCAGGCCTACCTGGCCACATCCCTGTGCTCTGCTCAACTCCTATTCCACCTTCAACTGTGCTTTTTTATTATTATTTTTTTATTATTTTTTACTATTTTATTCATATTCAAACATGGGCAGTCTAATGGATGTTTCTTCATCCTGTTCCTTCCCCTCGCTGGGTTCTATCATGGCATCATAGTAGAGATACTGTCTTCAACAATAGTGTAAACTCTTGACATGATCAGGTCTGTCATACAGCAGAACTCCCCCTCCTGTTTCATTTCTTGCTTTGTGGGTCTAACTAAAGAAGAGTAGATGCTCATCTGGAGATGTTTATTTCTCACGATAGAATAAAAACTGAGAGTAAACTATTTTTATAAGAAATGTGAGGGGCAGAGGGCTGAAGTAAGAAAAAAATCTTCCATATTGCTCAAACGTAATCATGATTCAAAATGTATTTCACTTTCTGTCTGAGGCTGCAAGAAAACCTGGGACAAATTACTATGCTGGCCAGAGGCAGATGCTGGAGAGACTCTTGCCTTACCTTGCCCAAACATCCTCTTTCACTTCATGGAAGAGCCAGGTGATCTATTATTTTTGATTGTATACCCATTATTGTGCTGCATGCCTGAGGCAAGCATTTATAAAAATGATGGATGAAGACAGAACGTGCAAGTTTCTGCCCTGTACTCATATCAGAGCACCCCTGCAAAAATTTCAATCAGATTGGAGGGTGCTGAGCAGATCATCTTGCATACTATGCATGCTATACAGCCACATATAGTCCAATAGTCTGAGGTGAGATCCTGAGCCACAGAATGCTAAAATCAATCAAGTGATTTCAATTGATTTCCACAGGCTTCAGGATCATCTTGCTGGGTAAGTTTTGTACAGAGCTAGTAGAGGACTCATCTAGGTCAGAACTTAAGCATGGATCTTTGTGAGGTTTATGCTCTGATTAGCATGGGATGACATGAAAGACTGAGGAATGAATTATCTGACTGTTCCTTAAGACCAAGGTTGGCAACACAAAGCAGCATCTTGTCATTAAAATAGCATATGTGTTGTGTTGGGTTAAATACAAAGCTAAGCAAGTTAATGCCTTTGTGAATGCTTGCTCTGTGGATAAAGCTGGCCAGGAACAAACTGCAATCCCATAAGGAGGAAAAGATATTCCAGGAAATATGTAGATTCACAAGAAAAAAAAGTCTTCAAACCCCAACCTCTGCTTCATTCAGCACTTGCTAGCTATAAAGGGGGATAAGGAAAATCCCTTTCATCTGCGTACTTTCATTTCCTCTTCTGGGTTTCTCTCACTTATTCATCCGACTCAGAAATCTTTTTATGGAAATGTCTTATCCTCACAGAACAAACTGCTTATTCCAGTGTCAGATCTCCAGAGATAAGTAAGCCCAAGGAAGGTGGGAGTAAGAAGGGGTACATTAGAGGGGTGAGAGCTGAATGAGGCAGCAACCTGATGGAACAGTGCTTCCCAGTCTTCTTCAATGGGCTTGCTTGTCCCTCCTATGATTTCTTCCTTACCACTTCACCTCTACTTCTGTCTCTTTGGGTCACTCACTACTTCCTGCTGCTAATCTCCGGAAAAAAAAGTTAAAACTTTTGTACCAGGCTACCTGGATGTACACATGCTAAAGGTCCCACCAACAATGTGGGATGACAATGGTGATGATTCCCCTCTCTTGTTACAATCTTCACACTAGCCAGACATCTCCTGGTTTCTCTTTTCTGTGTTATGTGGCTCTTCACTGGTAAAAATAATCAATTCTCTTTCAGCTGGGATAGTAAGGAGAAACTGCACAAAGAAAGGCTGGTCAGAGCCATTCCCTTCCTATCATATTGCTTGTCCAGTTGAAGATGAGATTCCACTTGAAGAAGTAAGTTTGATTAAATAAACATATGTGAGTGATGTGATGACGTTACAGGATTCCTTTCTATTCTTGAAGACCGCTGGGGAAGGAAACTCAACAGAAGCTGAAGTTCTGAAGTATCTTACCAAGTAAGGAATGTGATTCAGATTTTACTCTGGCCACTTATTTTGAGGAACTACTAAGAACATTTTATCTTTCAACTATAGGAGAATAACGTTAAGAAAACCAACTGCAAATTCCATGCAGTCATGCAGTTCTGTTGAACTTGCTTGCAGATATAACAATTGAGATTCTCACCCTGGCTAGCATAAAATATTTAGTTCAAGGAAGTAAAAACAAAATATGCTTCAGAGTCTATATCTGTGTGTGACACATTCCTTCAGCTAGACTTACGTACTCAATGATACTTAGAATTTATCTGCAGAGAAAAAAAAGCGTCAAATAAGGATTCAGAAATGTTGCATATGTTTAGTTCATGTCAGCATCTTCCCATTACTGTTTGTACTGATTGCTGTCATGTTGTTTAACTCAGACTTCCTTCCCAGCCTCTGAGGCACAGTAACTGCAGCTCTCCATAAGAAGAAACTTCCACAAAAATGCTTTTCTTCTTTTCTTTCTTTCTTTTATTGCTTCCTTGCATTTTCTAGTGTAAAATAAACAAACTTAATGTGTCTCCAGATCTTTCTTTTTTAGAAGCAACTCATTTAGCTCCAGATAAAGTCCCACTTTATATGTTTACCTGCTTAAGGCTTTGACTACTACTTACTGAGTTTCTTGTCTCCAGGTGGTAAGTGGAAGAAGCCAAGCAATGCAGACCCAGCACAGCTTTCATACGCTTCTTGTGGGACACTGTCTTCCAGGCTGTCTGACAGTAGAGGCCACTTCATACAGTTTTCAGTTCACTTTGTCAGTCTAAAAATGAACACACAGATCTTTCTGTGTAAGGCTAAGCTAAAGACTCCATGGTGGATCTATGTTAGTGTTTTGGTCAGGATCAGCCATAAGCTTTTTAAGGAAGCCCCCCTGTTGTCATTCAGCGGTGCTCTCAGAAAGACTGATGTGGTTTTGTATGGGTAATAACAAAGTGAAAGACAAATGCAGGATGCACATAGTGTTCTCTGACCAAGAATAGAAGTTCAGCCAACTGGACTCTACCATGGTATCTGGAAATGCTCACAACTTGCACGTTGGGTACTATGTTATAATACAGTTCTCTGTCAAGTGTATTATACTGCACCGCTGTATGGTTGTTAGGATGTAAGAATATTGAACAGGGGTTCAAGAGACAGAGCCAAGAGATCAAAGGGAGAGATCTACAGCCTGAAGCTTCTTCATTCTGCTTTGTATTTCCATGCATGATAGCTGAAGTCAGATAAGGCTCACTCAGAGACTGTGCCTGATAAGAGGTGCCACTGAGATTGAAATGGATTTTGATTGATACTCTGATTAAAAACTGAATATGGAAGCAAGAAGAAAAAGGAAAGAAAACATCTCCAGAAAAGGAAAAAGAAAAAAATATATATAAATTTTATTATATATATATCTATTAATGGAAAAGGGAATAGATGGCAAAATTATAAGTAAGGTGATGAAGCAAGGGAAAGTGGAGACACCATAAGGAATAGTTGAAAGCATTCATTGTTCATCATGCAGTCTGCAGGATTGTCCTTTCACTATTGCTGTGCAGAAAATGCAGTATAAATGCAATGCTTACGAAAATTGAGGTTTTTTTTCAGTGTAATTATGGAAGATTCACTTATTCTTTTCACAGTTTACGAATGAGTTTGAAACCAACTTAAACAATAAAGAGTTCTTTATCAAACTATGCTATGTTCACATACCCATAGAATGGGTCTTTGTAAAAGAAATGTTTTTGATTGATTTCAGTTGAAATTTCCTATGGAATTAGGAAGGGTAAAAAAGGCTCAGAACAGATTGGAAGCACCAAATAAAGCAAAACCTCCAGAATCAGAAAAACAGACGTCATTTGGCAATTTACATGACAAGATATTCTCTTATTTTATAGCAATCCTACTTTTCTACTATAAAGATCATCTATACCATAGGATACAGTGTGTCCATTACCTCACTCATTATTGCTGTGACAGTTCTTATGGCATTCAGGTATGTGAAGTTATCTTCTGACTTGATTCGTGTAATGGTTCTTTGTGTCAGTCTATATGAGACATGATTAGACCTAAGGAAGTAATAGAAACAAACTCAGAAGAGTAAATATAAGACTTTCAGGCAATATTAGTTTAATAGTATTAAATTCAGGTTAGAAATTAAAGATTACTGGAGAAACAAAGAAACAGGAATCTGAACTGGGAAATAAGCACTGTCTGCTAGCAATAGTCAGCAATTCAGATCGTAAATAACTAGGAGGTAGATTTGCTTACTTGAGCTGGAATGAAGATAGATTTTAATAAGTTATGTATGCTTGCTTATATGAGCTCAGTGGATTCTGTATCAAGAAAAATAAAAAAGAACTCAATTTTGAGCCAATGTTCTGTGGCACTGTATATATCACCATTGAAACATTTAGAACAAACAGCATACCTATGGAGTTATGAAGTCTGAATTTGGCAAGTTTGGTAACATTTCTTTCTCATGTAACTTCCTATTCATTAGACATTTTCACACGTATTTTAGAGTATTTGGAGTAAAAACAATTGCTTGTTTTCTCATTCAGTGTAGGTTTGATGCTTGCTACCACATAGGATTGATTTTACAAATCTCTGCTTACTCCTTTTATTTGTGCAGAGCGAAAAATAAAATAATAAAATGAAAAAGAGATTTATTATCACTTCTTTCTATTCTGTGAGAGTCAGGTTTCTCTGGGGAAAGTTTCTTGACCTCTTCTGCTTCCTAGTTTATGTCTGGAAGTCAATAGTTACATGTATAGACATCCATTCTGACCCTGAGAAAACAAACCAAGTCAAATAATGGGAAAGAAACAATTGACAGCAAGAGATTTAGAAATAGGGAGGAAAGACTTATAGTAAAATGCCAACAATGGGATTGGCATTTCTGTTTGGTAGTAAAATTCTGCACACGCAAACTGAGCTTGAAGAGTAGGTTACTCTGAGATCAATGGATCTGAAGGGAATTCTTGGTAACAATCAGAAAAATTAATCTGCATTGACTCAAGTGTCTTTCTGCATGTGCCTGAAAGTACTTATTCATAGGTTCATAGGTTCATAAGGTTGGAAAGGACCTACAAGATCATCTAGTCCAACCATCTTCCTATCACTATCCCTACCCAACTACTAAATCAAATCCCTGAGGTGAAACAAATCCCTACTAAATCAAATACTTGAGGTGAAACAAGGCTTTACTGTGTATCTGAATTACTGCCAGCACAAGTCAGTGAACTAATTCAGTAGGACTTCTCTTCTTTTCTTCCAGGAGGCTACGCTGCCCCAGAAATTATATCCACATACAGCTCTTTTTTACTTTTATCTTAAAAGCTATTGCCATTTTCATTAAGGATTCTGTCCTGTTCCAAGAGGATGACATTGACCATTGCAGCTTTTCTACAGTAAGCACATGGAAAGCAAGATATTGTGGTACTTGATTATTTTTTCATTCTATCTATGTATGGACTTACTATTCACTGCTCCTTTTCCTTTTTTTAATTTTATTTTGTGTTGGTGAACACTAATTAGTACCCTCACCACTGTGTTCTAATGTTCTGCTTCCATAAGGGTGGATATTCTGTCATTCTATGTCCTGAACTTGTCAATCTGTGATCCTACTGTATTCTGAATCAGATTTAGACTGTGCTGTAGAAATGAATAGTATCATTATTCTGTTGTTATTCTTTGACTCACAGGCTAAAATCAAAAATCTTTTGAATATCTCACAACATTTTTTTGTTTTCTGGAAAAGTTGGATTTTGTGTTCTTGACTAGAAGCTCCAAACTGTAGACCACAGAATGTGCAAGGTACTAGACAACCAATTTAGCTTTGGACCAGTGATGGATATTGGCAATAAGATGGTTTTCAAATGGAGGTTAATTAGCAGGTTCCTTGACAATGCAAAACTTAAAACTGAGGATAACAGAAGAAGTGATGGGTCTTTGAACATGCTTTTCTTTCCCAAGGGTTAGTGAGCATTTGAGTCTACTTGTATAAGCTACACTGAAAGAAGTCCGTGTGTAGGAGAAATCACATGCTTGGGAGATCAAACTATATTACTAGCACGGAGACAGGAATTAGAATCCAGTAGACTCCAAGCTGTACTATTGTTCAGGAAGCCATATTACATTTGGTGATCTTGCTTTAAACATGGAAGTAAATGTGAGATCCTGCTCTTTTTAGATCTTTGGGCTCTTTAGATCTTACACGTCTGCAAATATAATTTATATACTTACATATCATGTCATAATTACGACCTTCTTTACCTGTAGACTGAATGCAAGATCTCAGTTGTTTTCTGTCACTACTTCATGATGACCAATTTCATATGGCTGCTAGTAGAGGCTCTTTACCTAAACTGTCTACTACTCTCATCCCTTTCTCATGGAAGAAGATATTTCTGGTGGCTGGTTCTCTTCGGTTGGGGTAAGTAAGAATTTTATATAAAATTAATGAAAGACAAGATGCTGCAAAAAGCTTTATTCATCTGACAAAAACACAGGAAGTAATTGAGCCTGTCTAACTAATGTCAGTAGCAAAAATCAAAGCAAAACATTGAGTTTGCTTTTATTTTTACACATACATTAGTGATGAACAATCAAGGTTTTTAAAAGTATAGCACTGAAGTCTCTATGAAAGAAATAGAATATTAAGTACATCTGGGGATTCATGTTAACTATCTGTACCTGAAAACTTCCTCGTTTGAGTGTATGGGCTAAAAGAAGTTTTGATCAGTTCAGGAAAGCAATCCATGCCTGTTAACACAAAGGTTAAGGTTGAGCTTGACAACTAAGAACACCAATCTCTGTGTTCTAGGTAGATTTCAAGGAAGGTGTAAGGTGGAGTGCATCCAATTCTGTATTTACAAACTGTTCACGTTGCTATTATTTGGAGAAATAAAAAAATATTCAAAAAATATTATATATAAAATAATATAATATATAATATTACATATAAACATAATATATTATATATATATTTACAATATATATAATATAAAATATATAATATAAAAATATTCATTAAGTCATTTGTCATGTGAAAAGAACACATTACATCAATCTAGGTTTTAAAGTGCTGTCTGCATGCAAGTGCTAAAGTAAGATCACATGTGAATTACGTTCATGCAGGTAAGAAGTTGCAAGCTCAGATCTCCCTGGCAGCACTATGCCATGTGTGAGTAGCTTTTATATCCTCTACATTTTCATATTGATGCGTGATCACCAAATAATCAATCTTGTTTCATCCCATGAGATTTAGGAACACACAAAAAATAATTACAGATGTGAAAATGGCTGAGATGCAGCATCTCAGCAGAGTTCCAATGGATAATATTTTAATTAATTGATGAAACCAGAAAACAAACATTTTTGTTTAATTGTCTGACAGGTTTCCCAACACTTTTCACTTTTATATGGATATTAGCAAAATTCTACTTTGAAGACACAGCGTAAGTCACTGTTTCCTACATTACTATGTGAGTAACATTTTAGAAATAATGATAGCTATGAAGGCTCATGTCATGGATATGGGAAAATCGTATCAGTGTACTACTGGCCTTTCCTTTCTCCACATCACCATTTAAATAAGTGCCTGTGGTGGAGGACTGAGTTTCCATTCCCCTGTAGACACAGTGAATAGGGTTTACAACATCTACTAAAGTATAATCTGGCAGCAGTATTGTCATTGTGCAGGGCATCCTTCCCAGGAAGCTCATCTATTTAATTTGGCTGCAAGAGAAAAAGAGAAAAAGAGATTCCAATCAGATAAGGAGGATGATAAAGCACATTTTTTGGAGCTTCTGATACAAAATACATTTGGAATTTCTGAACCTTAGAGTTCAGACAAAATATTTCACATCTTAAATATGTGTCTTTGAAGAACAAATCTGTATCTTTATATCTGTCAAGGCATCATCTGTTCAAGTGTTTTGTTGGAACTGTCACATTCTTGGCTGTCATTTAATACTTCATGATGGCTCTACTTTCTGAAGAGAGTAGGATAATCTGTAAGAAACTATATCTTGTATAAAGCAGATACATATCTGAGTACTCACAGTGTACCTACACCTCCATAAAAAGTACATCTGTTGAGAATTTCACTGTTACGTGGTGTCTTGATTGCAGTGATTACATGCACCTGTTTTCTAAACTTAATAGTATTTCCTCAGATGCTGGGATATCAATCAAGACTCTCCTTATTGGTGGTTAATCAAAGGACCTATTATAATTTCTGTTGGGGTAAGTATTCCTAACTTTATGAACACTAGATAGAAGAGAAAACAATCTTCTGAATGCAAATCTAATTACTGTTGGATGAAATGTTTTAGTTTTGAAATGAGAAAGAGGAATGGTAGAATTCGTACTGTAAAAGTGTTTTATCACTTACCTACCTTCAGTTAGTCCAAAACGAGGCAGAGCACTGCCCTGTTCCCATCACCTATGGCAAACGTTCTTCAGAGAATTGAAATTTTCCTGGAATGTTCAGTCTGGTTGAATTCTGTGGTGAGTGATTAAAGTAATAGATTTCTTTCACTAGTGATAACAATAATAATAGCTCTTGACTTTTTACATTTTTTTTAACGTAACTGATGGCCTTAAATGATTGTGGATTACTTGTAATTGTCATTAAGACTGAGGATTCTGTGAAGAGTCAGCTGGTCTCAAAGTAGATGGCTTTAAAGCAGTCTATCTAAAGATTAATTTAATTAGATGAGAGATGCATACAAATAAGTATAACATAAATGTACAAACTCAATTTGAACACTGGTCATAGGTGCCATGTTCCAATAAAATGTGACATTTCTTTCTACCATTAGTTTTCTGCTTACTATTTTCTGTCTGACATCCTCATTTGATTCAAGGGGTTACAGCGATGAATTCTCTACTTGAATGCACTTAATATTTTAGAGTGCTAAACTGATCTATAGACTTTAGCAAGGCGATGCCAAATAGCAACTGGATAAAATTTACTTCACAGGTTAGTACTGACTCTAACCAGCTCTGGAGCTGAGATTCCTCAGCTTTCTTCAGAGTCAACAATGAGAAACAGGCACTGTTGGTATGTGATTCATTTGATGTCTGACTTTGGAGATGACTCATCCCCAACTCAGTCTGAGACCCTTATGATTGTCTTGCTCTCAACTGACTGTAAAAAGAGAACAGAGTGATCAGCTCAGATGCAACCTTTGTAGATATCTATATTTAACAAGATGAATTCTAATGTCTAAAGAAATGCAACAGCTATCTCTAACAAGAAAGAAAATGTGATCTACGAGGTTTATGAATCACATGAGATACTGACAAAAGTAGCTTGCTTAACAGAGGTAAATTCTCAGGTTCTCATCTTGTTCTCTTCTGGAAGGAATGCAACCTACTGAAAGGATTGAATGCTGCCAACAGGGATTATAATAGTGATAATCTTTCAAAGGTTTCATTGAGGCTACACAAATGACATGATAACTGAAAGCAAATAATAATGTTCACTGAAAAGTTCAATATGATAAAGTAACTTTTTTCTTTTTTTCAAAATGATTATTTTAAACAGGTCAATTTTGTCCTATTTATCAACATCATCAGAATTTTGCTGAAAAAACTAGATCCTAGACAAATCAACTTCAATAACTCATCTCAATACAGGTAGTGTATAGAACAATAAAAACATTGTCAAATATTTTAGTCACAAAAGTTCACGTACAGAAGTACATGCCCAGTGCCAAAACCGGCCTCAGTTTTGCTTGGATTTAATAATAGAAATTCCCAGTGTTATCCTGTTCCATTTGAAACTTAACTAAGAAGTAAATTGTTGTCTAGAGTTGTTTTTCTATGGACATGAACTATACAAGGAGACTGCATATTGCTTAATCTTTGCTTACTAATAAATATTAAAAATTTAGTGGCTCAAGTAGTGCAAATTATATCGTAATGGTTTTCTTTTCCAGAATTACACTTTTGTTCAGAAAAATGAATGCCAAAATACCTTATATCATAAACATAGTCTTGCTAATAATTCAGTAAGCACAAGAACTATCTATCCAGCTGTTTTCTCATTATGCTTTCTGACTAGCATTATAGACCAAGGAGATAAGAACTTAATACCTAGAAAATTAATCTCTTCACTAACTTTTGTTCATCATTATTACATATGGCATGCATTTGTCCTCACTTTGAAAAAAATAATATTCCCTTACTTCTTCTCATGGCCCATGTTAGACGTCTCTCAAGGTCAACTCTGCTTCTGATTCCATTATTTGGAACCCATTATATCGTCTTCAACTTTCTTCCGGAATATACCAGTCTTGGCATTCGGCTTTATTTAGAGCTCTGCATTGGATCTTTTCAGGTAAAGTCACCACAGAAACTTCACTTCCTTCTTTCCTTCCTAGATTTTCTAATTCAGTCCAGCTCCTACATGACATCTAGAAGCAAACAGAAGATAACTGTAACTTCAAGATAGTATCTCCTCAAGGTCTTTGCTGAGATAGTGATCTGAGGATGCTATCCACATCCTACCTGGCTGTATGTTAGATTGTGTATTTGTAGATTGCCAATACAAGACCAAGTTTTCATTATACGTCTGTTAGTTCAACATTGGGGCAAAGTCAGACAGGTCGAAGTCATCTTTGCTATCAGCCCATGGGTCTTCCCTGATTTCACTGGCAAGATCAATCCATTTGGGGATGTTGATAGAACATCCAGGGGCAATAAAAGCTGCAGGTTCAGCCCCCTTTCCAATCCTTTGGCAAAGAATACATTGATAGTTTAAATATATTTAAAAAATAGCTGTGTTGGGTGTAGATACCAGCCTCAGACAGACTGCTGCTCTGGGATATCATATGTGTTTTTCCTTCTGTGATAAGAAAAAAGTGTTTCATGTCTGTTGGGTGCCCCCTTGAATTGATACACAAGGCATGAACAGTTTGATGAGCTTGATGCCAACAGGAACAGCCACTGGGGCTGTTCTGACATATCCCTCCAGGTAGATTTAGTGCCTGAGTTAAAAGCAAGGCAGCACACTGCTTCCCTTTGCTTTACTCTCTGTGTCTGTGCCACATCTCAGAGTCTAAAAGAAACAGATGTGTGCAATCCTACCAAACTTCAAAAGGGAGCTCATCTCTAAATGGCTGCGTGGCATCAGTTGTCAGTGAGCATTACTGAAAACCCACAAGCAGTGCTGGTTCAGCCCTTGTGCAAATTTAACTCGTTGTGCTCACCCTGTACAATCACCCCCACACAACTGAATCCTGAGCCTTGGTAACTGAATCTGCCCTTCACTGTTAACTAACAAAGTAAGAAAAAAGTAAGCTGAGCATAGAGATGATGTGTTTAGTGAGAACCTGACCACAAAAATGCATTGACCTCCTCATATTTTCCTTTGTTTATCCTAGTTCAGAAACTTTAAGAATGTATTTAGTGGGCAAAAATGTTATCTTATCTGATCCAAGTAATCAGAAAAGCTGTATGAGCTCCTTGGCTTTAGGATGTGCATGCTTTTTTAAGCATAATTTGAGGGTTCCGTTGCTGTATCGTGTATTCTCATGAATGCCTGACACCTTACTGACTTTGGTGACAGGCAATTAAACAGCTGATTACCTGTCTGATTGGCTGTACATAATTTGTAAGAGTACTCTAATGCAACAGGCTCACATGCGTGGCACTTCCATGGAGTCAGTGCCAGGGGCCTTTTCAAGCAGTGATAACACTCAACTGCTGTTTTGTTTTGTCTTGTGTTTCTTCCTCAGGGATTTATTGTAGCGCTCCTCTACTGTTTCCTGAACCAAGAGGTAAGGGAAATATATCCTGTACAATACTGATTTCACATGCAGATTTATGAAGTTAATAATGAGAATCATGCAAGCAGACAATCTAATGTTTTCAGTTTCACAAGATAATCTGTCAACACAGGAATCTGTGAAGCTGAATTGCATTTAAATATTCTTCATGAGAATGAAGCCATCTAGTGGAGTAACAAATTATTCCATCAAGTCTTTTTTTTTTTTTGTCTGTTTTTGTATTGTGGTGGGGCTTGGGTAACCCTTGCTAGGTTCAGACTTAACACAAGCTGCCACAGTGAAGCAAAGTGACTTCTAGATATTAAAGTTACTAAATAATTAAATTGTAAATAATTCTAAACTTATACAGATTGTCCAATGCCAGAATATTATTTTACAGTGTTTTTAACGTACTCGTGAATATTTTCCTTTCTTTGACTTGATAGATTTTAGACTATTGTAGAGCGTGACTGGGATTCAGACCAGTAGCTGTCACCCAGTTCTCTTGATTTGGTCCTCACAGGATCTGACACTCAGCACAGAATATCTGTAGGATTCTTATAAATAGAGAGAGCTATGGCCCCTCCAACTATGGATGAAGACAGGTCAGCCTGCTCAGATCTGGCGCGGGATTTGGGCAAATATGTACACTTTCAGACCTTGTTCTACCCTTTTTTGATCCTCCCGCTCCCCCCTTCCCCTCCGTGGATTTGCAGAGCTCTACATTTTCTGTGTCCTCCAAGCACGGTGCCCTTTGTTTCATCCTGCCTGGAAATGGCACCTCTAACTTGTTAGTCTGACAACTAGATGACTAAGAGGTTTGGTTCTTGGCATTGTCTTTCAGCTTAGAAGTCCTCAGTCAGATAATCCTCACATGCTCTCATCTATTAGTGTAACTGAGCAGACATATTTGCCATCAACGGTCCCTTTCTTACTATTCCTTGTTGCCTTGGAAAAGGTCCTTGGCCAGATGCCCTCAGAGGAGAAAATGCTCCTCCACAAACCCTTACAATTTCTATCTGTTGCTTCTTACAAGGGAGAGTTTCAAGATTCATGTATGCCACTGCACAGAGCACCGTCTCTGAGGGTGTCAGAGCTGTGCTGAGGAGATAAACCTTATTCCTAATCAACAGTGAAATGTAGAGAAAGATTTAAGTACAAAGTGCAAACATCTGTGATGGAGCTGACCCCTGGATTGTATTGACTAGATCTCCATTTTCCAAGCCAAAAGTTTTGAGCTGATTAAGCTTGAAAACAGTATTTAATCAACTGCTTAGCCATGATCAAAATATTAACTTGATTATTTAGTAAGAAATTTCTCAAATATAAAACTGAATGTCTTCACATATATTAGCACTTCTTAGCATGTTCGTTGAGTTTATGACTGGACCTTTTTGAATTAGGCTATTAAATAGTTAATATTCCTGTTCACCAGAGATATTTTAATAATCTCTAATCTCTTCTGATGGTACTCGTTACCTTCACATCCAGACTGACACTGCAGACATACAGCACTCCACTTTAGATATTTCCTTCCTATTAAGCATCTGGGAAGACACATTTCTAATGAGATTCAGATGCTAAAACAGTCCTTGGTGAATGGTCTGGATGCAGTGTGTGTTTCTGTGAACATGCCAATGCATGGCACACGTACTTGTCAACAACAGAAAGCAAATGATTGCTCATGGCTTTTTCCCCTTGCTATTTTAAATAGCAAAGTATGATTATTCCTTAGCCACAATTTGAGGAGTGTAGACTAAGGAACGTGATGCAAATTATACTGTTTTAGAAACAGATGGGAACAAGAAGACTTCTCTTAGCAACTTGGAAAAGCAAACAACGTACAGATGATGTGTTTAATTGAGCAGACACAGTTGGTAGCATCATTCCTGGAATAAATTTCCAAAGGATTTGGGAAGGAAGGAAGGAATGTGGAATGTGGAAGGAAGGAAAGAAGGAAGGGAGGGAGGGAGGGAGGGAGTGAGGATACTGAAAAAAAACAACTAAGAAAATATCGTATTAATGAAGAAAATCTTTTTTAGTGCTAGAGTTAGAAGCTTCATGGTATTTCATTTATCAGAAAACTTAGATGACTACACTATGCACAAATATATCAAAGTATACTTGCTGGGAAAAAAGTTTCTTATTGCTGATGGACTTTTCAGTTAAGTAGAGGAAGGTGGACTCTGTTAGTAGGTAGAAAATGATTTAAGTTAAAATAGAAGTGATCCTCTTTTTCCCTTCCTTTCCCTTCCTTTCCCTTCCTTTCCCTTCCTTTCCCTTCCTTTCCCTTCCTTTCCCTTCCTTTCCCTTCCTTTCCCTTCCTTTCCCTTCCTTTCCCTTCCTTTCCCTTCCTTTCCCTTCCTTTCCCTTCCTTTCCCTTCCTTTCCCTCTTTCCTCATGATGGCTCTGATAATAAACTTTTGATTACTGTGCCTATAATCATTAAGGAGGAGCATAGGACAGGGCAGATCAACATAAAGTATGTCCTTAATCCTGTAGTCATGTAAAAATGAGAATCTTTTACTGTTTTGAACATTAGAGGGCAACTCTGAGGTAGCCACATAAGACTTCTCATCAACACAGTGGAATGAACAGACTAGGACAAGTCATCTCAACCACAGTCTAGGAGATCCAAACTTTCTGTGTCACTAGAATGGGAGCCCAGAGGAATTATCTTGCTCATCAATGTCTGAATTTTACCTTCTTCTAGAAACAAGCTGTGTTTTTCCTCTTTCCCATCAGCCTCCTACTCAGTGTTTGACCACATAATAACATTCTCCTTTCCTTTTGAGGTGCAAACAGAAATTGGTCGGAGATGGCACGGTAAGAGATATGGACTTATGCCAGTTTGGAGAAGGACAAGATGGACTGTCCCGACGAGTTCTGGAGTAAAAATGAATACATCTGTGTGCTAAAGACAGCCTCCAAATCTGGAGTAATCACAGTAATAAGCCTGATTAGGGAAAACAAACAGCAACAAGAAATCCTTAACAATGACAGTGTATTGAGAGCAAACTGGAAGATCCACTTCTGTGGAAATTCTGCCCACCAGCTTTCTCTTGCATTACAAGTGTTAAGGTGATGGATTAAAGACTGACTGGACAATTAAAATCATCCTCTCATGGATAAACTACTGCAGCACAGCAAATGCAAATATATTGCCTCTTTCTCATTCCCTGTCCGTACTCTCTTACTAATGAACTGTATAGCATAGTGTATTAGGGAGAGGACACCAGGAGTACCCTTCAGCGACACCATGGATGACCAGCTGTGGAAATGAGTACTCAGTCTTTAAACAAGAGGAGCAGGAGTCTATCCACCTTGTTCAATCTTAGTTCTTTATTTCAACTCTGTAGAGATGTAAATAGGAAACGAAATGCCTTGTCAAATTGCAACGTGTCTGAAAAGTCCTCTTCTGTTTCTTATATTCTCTCTTTACATGAAATCCGTCTCAATACGCATGGCAAAAACAAATACATTCTCATGTTCAAGTGTTATTCCAATAATTACAGGATAGATGTTTTCTGAAAGGCAGATGTCAGAAATAAGAGGTACTGAGAAGGACACAACTCCATAAGATAGTCGTTAAGGAATAATTGCTCTTCACAAGCAAATTCAGAAGAAAAGTAGTAAATTTGTTCTGCACAGAAAGAGATGGGCTAGGGGAGCAGTAGGAATATTGCTAAGTATTTTTTTGTGTCTGACTAGCTGTGCTCGCCAGTGTTGTCGTATATTCAGAAGCCTGTAAATAAATGTGCCCTTCTAGTACTTGGATTTGTGATTTTATTTTGTCCCAAATGGTTGTTGTATTCTGTAGATGAACTGATTCGTTCACCTCTTTGAGGGGAATATCAGGGCTTGGAAAGGAATGAGGAGAGCTAAACTGTACTGAACAGCAAGGACTGTCAGATGATATATTTTCACTCTACTCTTTGAGACACTCCAGTGTGCTTCTAAGTATCATTATGCAATAGAAATAGCAATACAAGCATGTAGAATTGTGGTCCTTCATTGCATGCAGACAATTATAGTTAATGCAATTATAGCTAACTAGAAAAAGTGGAATGTTACATGTACAAGTTTTCATGTGAAAGCTGAATGTCAAGGAGGTTTCATCCTTTTCACTTGAGGAGAAGTGTTTTTCTCTTTGTTTTTTGTTTTGTTTTTGTTTTTCCTTCTCCTCCAGTTTGTGAAAAACACAGCCATGTTTGAGTTCAGAGCTGAGGGTTGGAGAAGAGTCTGAAGGAGTGTTGGGGGTTCTTTGTTTCCATTTCTGCAGAGACACCATAGTACAAAGGTTATGTTTGAGGGCCCAAGGCATTGTTTAGGTTTATTTCCTTCCCTTATCCAAAGGACTTAAGATGAGCTAGATGGAAGAGTGTGCTGAGTGGCTGATGACCTCCATAAAGTAAGTAACAAAGGTAAGTTTTCATGGCTTTCACTGATATAGAGCATCCAGCTAATGTAGAAAAGTGGCATGGGAATGACTTGTAAGGCTGAATGTAGAAGTATTTGAGTGAGTCTTCATTCCTGAAAAAGGAGATGTTTCAGCCTTAGGAGATCATGGTCTCTATCAGTTAGAATGGGAGACCAGAGTAACCAGTTGGAGTAAAAAGTCTACATGTTACCCACCTCGACCTACAGACATTTAGATAGAAAATTTCCTACAATTCTACACTTCTGCTGGACAATTAACTGTAAAATTTCCCCTGAGGGCCACCATGAGCTACATCTGAAAGATAAAAGGAGATTTAAAAACAACAAAAAATTCTTCCTTCTACTGAACAGACCAGCCATTGTCTGGCTCACCCAGTTTCTGAGTATGTGATGGCATTTTGCTTGTCTTCATGTCTCAACCACTAGGATAACATGTCATATTATGTACTTTAAATATTTACTCTATTAATTGGATTTTCTGGCTGACAGTTAGGTTCTAAAATTTTAAAATGCTATTACCATGATGATCCTGAGGTTAAATGAACACATTATAAATAGGCATAATGGCACAAAGACTTCTCAGGGCTCTTGTTCTCTGCTTTTATAGAAGCCTGCATTAAGGGCTTGGCCCCCAAACCCTCTGAATCAAGAATACAAGTGATCTTTCCAAACAATTTTGATTTGCATTTTAGCACATATAGTAAGGAAGATATTCATGCATCATTTCAGCTAACATGAGCAGAAGTGAGAGTCTGCAGAGAACATGCCAAAAATGAAATGTTAACGGCAGATCTAATCTTGATTATGTTGTGTCACACGAAACTAAAACCCAATCAATATTCATTATTTTTCAAGAAGGGAATTGCACTGAGTGTAGATCATTTTTGTTTAGCTATACTCTGCTAGGAACATATGTGTACCTATTGCATAAGTTTATGTTTCAGCACGTTCCTGTCTGTCCCATGAAAACTTTTGTAAAATAGGTATGAAAAATGTGAGTAACAGAAACTTCTTGGCCTGTGAAGAGTAAATGATGCTGAGTATGCTTTCTTTTCGCTTGGAGTAGGGCCAGAACAATGAAAAATTAACCTGAGGTGAGAAAGTCACTCTCAGGGTGTGGAAATTGCTGCAGGGCATACACTGAAATGAGTAAAGACAGAATTAAATCGGAGCTGCTGGGGGTGCTGTCTGAGCTAATCACACTGCAGGCTGCAGCAAGCAGAAACATGCCCCATTTCTGCCACTGCCAAAGAACTGAAATAATTTGGACTTGGCTTTCATGTTGTACCAAAGCCAATCTCAATGGGCTGATTATCTTTTCTCTTTCTACCCTTAAATGCACCTGCCAAAAATAAACACTATTTTTTGACAGGATGGCATCACTGAAGGCCTCCTCTTCCATATGTTTTTATTTTGATGGAAATCTTCCCCACTGGTTAGTGTTTGAGTAGTTTCTTCACCATTACACATTCAGATAATATTTCCTGTGAGGCTCTTGTCCATCCGCTTTGCCCTTGAATTTTTTTATCATTTTTTTTCTGGCAGGCCATCACCCTTTTATGCTGCTTTTCATAGAATCTGTGTAGCCTCGTGCTTTACCATTGCTTCCCAACACTACATGACTGTTAACAACCTTGGGATCAGTAGGAGGGGCAAAGTGCCTCTGTCTAACAGTGTATTTTTGATACTCAATATTAAAAAACGAAATGATGCATCACAGAATGATTTCTGGCTTTATCTAACATCATTGATTTCTGCATAATGAAATAATTTCAGATTCAAAAGAACAATCCTGGACTTGATGATCCACATGGGTCTCTTGCAACTAGGGATATTCTACAATTCAGTGTCTCCTTCAGTGTTTTGCTTTAATTAAATTACGATTCAGGCTATAATACATTAAACACCATCTCACCAAGGGGTATCCTACAGTTGTAAGGAAACTGACCTTGCAAGGGGAAACTGTAGAGAAAAGCAGAAAAAAACCCCACAGAATTAGCCCAATATATTTAATAAGATTTATTGAAGTTTAATATTCTAATAAAACTCTACCGGTAAAAATGTTACCTAAAGCAATATCCAAGTACTAATATTTCATATCTTCAGTGTTGCTTGTATGTATTTACAGGGAAAGAGAGCTGTCCTTGTCTGTCTTAGGTGGATTGGGCACAAGAGTGAAAGGGCATTTAACTGTAACAGTGCTTATCCCTGATGATTAGGGAGAGGTCTGAAAATTAAAGCTGAGGTCATATGTGCAATCTAAGTCAGCTTTGATTACGAGAGACAATGACATCTTCACTGTCTAGCTTGAGTTGTGCTCTCATATTATCAAATTAAGATATGAGCTTGATGTCCTTAAGGTGGAAGTCTTGCATATTATTCCATGAAGAATGGAGCTTTTAATCACATCTTGCCTACTGTAAAGCATATCCATCATCGATGATGATGAGCTTTTTGTGTGGTGGATGTGATTTGATGACGTACTGTGGAAATCTGAAAACCAAAGCACTTAAAAAGGGAATCTCACTTAACATGAATGTTGCATTATTTTTGTTCTTGCAGAATGTCCTTTAAGAACAAAACAAAACAAAAAAAACCCCCATAATGTTCATATCACATATCATATTACACTATTAGAAATGTTTATTTGTACTATATTTTGACTCAAATATTATCATTTTTGATCTATACAAATATTTTAAAATATGGGAAAAGAAAGAAGATTATTTGTGATTTTATACAACAATAGTAATTTCTTATTTTGTATGTGATTGAATGAAACTGCTGTATTAAAGTGGACTATTACAGAATTGTAGGGGTTGGAAGGGACCTCTAGAGATAATCTTGTCCAACCCCCAATGAATACATTTCTGAAAGGTACAGGAGAAAATGAAATAAATGTAATTTATAATGCATATAATGTATAAAAATGTAAATAATATTGTCATCTCTACACAAACAGATGAACTGTATTTGATTTTTTATTTCCCCTATTGCTCTTACTTAACTTGACACACTCTTTTATCTGTACTGAAGTCAACGTGTGCAGAACTCTCTAGATGGTGATGATATTCCTCGCTCCACGCTCAGCCTGTATTGTCCTTTCTTCTGGTCGAGCCACTTCCAGGTTGAAGGGCTATATCTGTCCATTCCCTTTTCCCTAATTTGACTGGGTTTGCATATGTAAAATACTGACTTCTTTTTTTTTTTTCCCTTTCATCCAGTCTCTCTATTTTGCCAGGAAGTGCTCAGTGACCTACATCTCATACTGCGTTTTTCTGTCCACTTGGGTCAAATGAAGTAATGTATAGTTTTGCAAGAGAACATGAAAACATGTTACAGTAGAATAAGTAGTGTTTATGTGGCAGTGTAGAAGTGAAACATTTCACCTTCCCTGTTTTTCCATAAGGGTGACAGGGAGGTCTCAAACTGTCTCAGAAATACAGGATGAGATGATCTCAGTCAGTGTTCAATTATATCCCATTTTCTCTGATTATGGTGTGGTTCTGTCCTCAGTTTCGTTGGTGTCCATGTGAGCTTTCAGCTCTATTATCTTTTTCTCAAGTGGCAAAGAATTTTTACCTTCAGTTAAATTCTCTGCTATTCCCCTGTCTACAATTTGAATCATTATTTTTGTCTATAGGTAGAACACATCTCCACTAGATGGCAGCCAGGATCTACACAGACCTGATCCCACGGAAACCCGATTGCAGCTCCCTTGGCACGTATCAATTAAAATGTTCTAATCAATCAATGAATTTTGTCCTCATCTTTCCAGTGAGACTCATTGCATTCAGTGCAGCACCAATGGACTCCACTCTCTATCCCACAGCCACGATATTACAACTCTTTTTTTTTTCCCCTTTCTCCTTGCCTTAGTTCTCTGAAATGATCATAAGGGCATAAGGAGGGCTCCCTTAAGAAAAATATAATATGTTTACATTAGATGTCCTTGTAGAGAAAGACAAAGATACTCCTGAAGCAAGCATCCCAACCTAGGATGTCCCTTAAGTAGACTGAGTATGGATTCTGGCGTGGCCCAACCTCGAGTTCAACCTAAGCATGGTCTGCAGGCTCCTTGGTTCCCAGGTAATGAGGATAAGAGGTGACGACTTTAAGCTGAGCCAGAGGAAGTTCAGACTGATCCTTAGGATTATTTTTCCTCAGAAAGAGTGGTCAGGCACTGGCACAGGGAGGTGGTGGGGTCTACATTCCAGGAGGTGTTTCAGAGTCATGGAGATGTGGCACTTGCGATCACAGTCAGTGGGCATGGAGGGAGTGGACTGGGGGGGTGGGCTTGGGGGTCTCAGAGGTCTTCTCCAAACTCAATTGTTCTGTGATTCTGTGTTTCTGTGGAAGGAAATAAATTACGATCTCTAACAGGTCTGCCAAGTCTCTTTGCACTGCTGGTGGGAGTATCTTGGAGAAGAGATTCAGCGTGGCTTTTCCCTCCCATTTGAGCAGATGATGGAGAAACAAGCAGATGGCAAAGCTGACAAAGCAAAACCCAGATCACTTGTATGCATCAATCAGTATCTCAGAGCTAGTGGCAGGGAGAAAACCACTCCTGCCAGAAGTTTACTCCACCAAGCAGCAAGTGTGGGTGCACCTCTTGTACATGCAGCAGTATTGCTGTGGTTGTAGCCACAAAATCCACCTGAGATGTTGGGAAACAAAAAGAAATTGAATTAAGATATCACCTGGGTTTGGTGCTGCAGTGGCGTGTCTGTTTGTAGTGGTAGGAAATGACTTCCAAGCTGTACAGGGCGACTTGTGACAGTGGAGGATGCATTTGCTAAATCAGGTCCCACAATCACTGTATATTTTTCTGTATATTTGTGACAAAATTTCTGTATTTGCTTTGTTCTACTTGTGCATTTATGTTACTTTCATGCATTTTAATGTTTTTATTTTATTTTATTTTTTTGAGAGGGAGAGAGAGAGAGGAACTTATGGGCTTTTAGTGTGCCTGAAATGGGGGAATACGATTCTAGGAGGTTGTGGTTTGATTGTGGAATTCAATTTAAAAATAATTATTTTGGATGTTTGTGGGTATGCTCAGCAGAAAGAATGAACAAAGGGTAAATTTTATGCTTAGAGAGTGTTAACAGAATGAGTTTCTGCATGTCACAATCACTGATTACAAAGCTGTCATATTTTCTGTAGGGGATTTAAGGAAAATCATTCCAGTTCTGACTGAAAAATGGTTTTATACTTTTTTTTTTTTCTGATACAGAAGAATGCTGCAACAACCAAAGCATTGAAAACATTAACTTACTTCTATCTTCATAACTAAAGCTAGAATGAGTATCTTGGGAAAGTCAATGTTTAATTGAAAAATGAGCTCCTTTTCTACTAATTTTACGATCTATGAAATGTTTCTGAACAGTTCTTGTAACCTTGGATGCACTGATTATGAAAAACAACTCAAGCTCTCATGGTTAAGGTTGCACGAGTGCTCAGATCTCTTCTTGGAAGAGAGATTTTGTTAATTCAAACCATTGTAATTTTTTTGTTGTTGGTTTTGCTGCAATTTTTTCCTTTTTCTTTTTGTTAATGTAAAAATGACTTCTGTAATTTGAACAGGAAATAAAGACAACTGCCACCGTTAAAACTAAAATAGCTATTCATCAAACTAAGAGGGGCAATGCGTGGTTCCCTTGTGACTTTATTTATTTATTGGTTTGTTGTATCTATACTTGCTATGGGAATGGTGTGTTTTAGTAGTGGGAGGATGAACCTCTTACTGGTGGAGAGTCATTAGATCTCCAGTAATAGCAGTGTAAATACACTGGATACGTGCTCGTATCGTTCTTTGAGCTATCCAGAGAACCTCAAAGTTTGGGGTGTACTTATTTTCCTGGCATGTGGCATTTGCTTTGCTTTGCTGTTTCTGGCAAGTGCCTGGGCATGGGACATGACACATCGAAGCCTGTGTTGTCTATTCACATCCCTCAGCTTTTTATTTGTGTTTTCCTCCCCAGAAACTCATTAACAAAAGGGAAATAGCTTTTAATGTCTGGTCAGCTTTCAGTCTCAGTCTCTCTGCTTTAAAAGCTTTGGGGAAAAAAAGATAGAATAGCTTTTAATAAAGTAGCAGCTATTGGAACATCGGTAGTACTCTCTCCTTCCAGAGACATAACAGAAAATACAATTTAATTTGATTAATCCACAGCCTGTATTCAAATTGCTGGGTTCTGTTCTCTTCCCTCTTTTTATCTATACATATTTTCCCTTTTTCTTTCCACCCTACTTTCTTTTGGCTCTTGCATTTATCAGCTATTTGAGAACAATTCTGATGCTTTTAGCAGGAAGCGATGAGCAGCAAGAGAACTGCCAGAACATTGGTACCTTGACTTCTGATGTGTGATGGAGGGAAACATTTGGTGAGTCATATAATGGCATATTGAGACAAAAGGAAACTAAATTCCTCTAATTTTTTCTGCTCTTTGCTTCACAGGTGACTGCTCAGGATTTGGAAATGTTCTACATTACTATCAGTACTACCCTCGTCTTTCTTTGTAGCCACATATTTGAGCAATGAAATATGAAAATAGCAGAAAGCAAAATGAAATATATGTTTCCATCAGAGCTGTCTGGACCATTGCTTTTGATGGTTTCTTGGCTGTTTTGGGAGGTCAGTGCATGTGGCAAAAATTTTTCCTCCATGAAATCAAGGCTTTTTGTATGGACTATTGATTTTGGAAAGGGATTTTTTGACTGGAACGTTTGACTAGTCTGAAAAAGACCCAGATATCAGACTTAGAAACTAAGTACAAATTAATTTTATGAATTGTCAGGGATGTGCACAACAATGTGGCCCCAAGAACCAAGCCTGGGGAGCAGGAGCTGCTGTGCTGCTGTGCTGTCCTGGTGGCAGTGGAAGGAAAGAAAGTAGTGCTGGGGAGGAGTTCCTTTTAATGAGAGACGCTTTTAACTCCTTAAATATGTCTTCTTGACTGTCAGCTTTAACTCCTTAAATATGTCTTCTTGACTGTCAGACTAGATAATCTTAGTGGTCTTTTCCAACCTTAATTATTCTATGATTCTACGAAATAGTCTCTGAGATATGCCACCAAAAAGTCTAGAAAAAGTCCAGATCTGAAGAAGACTATGGGAAATTACACAAACTGAGCTCTGAGGTTCAGGTTTGATCTTTGATTCAGCAGACAATGGACACCAAGTGTTAAGAAGCAGTGTACAACTAGGCCTCCTCATGGTAAAAGTCAATCTGATTATGTAGCTGAAAAAATATGTTGCTATTCTTTGTTCTGTAGGGTTGTAAAATTTAAAAGTTATAATCTGAGCGCTCCTGGCTCAAGCTTCCCCCTTTCTGATTCTCTTTTCAGTATTATTTTGATAAAACCAAAACCAACCAACCAACCAAAAATTCTAAAAGAACTCTGTTGGTTTCAGCCTGTCCTGAAAATTCTGTTACACATATTGGGTTTTGTTTGATCCAAAGCAAAGTGTTTCACAGGCTTCGTTAGTGATCAACAGGCTGTGCAGGCAGTGCCAGAGGATGGTCTTTTTTTCCTAAGCAAAACATTGGAAACACCCAAGGTCAGGAGACAGAGCTCTGAGCACCTGATTGGGCTGTAGGTGTCCCTGTGCACTGCGGGGGGTGGGATTAGATGGCCTTTAAGGGACCCTTCAACTCAGACAATTCCACAATTCTATGATTTTATCCAACACAGGGAGATGAGCTGCACTCCTATTTCGATATTAGGGGCTCTAATGGGGTTCTACCTCTAACACAGATTCTTAATTTTTTAGGTATGTAGCCTTAAATGTTTAGATTACAGCATATGCATTACAATTCCAGAACCACAGTTTACTTCTGCCTTGATTATTTTTAAGAGAGGCTTTCATTGTGTTAGGGCTTTTATTTTTGTCTGTTTGGGTTTGTTTTGTTTTTCAACTTCAGATGGGAATTGACTAAATGTTCTACAATATTGCATTCACATCTGAAAAACAAGGCAGGTAGTATACTGAAGATGAGAAGGAAAGCTGAAGGAGAAACAACAGAATGAAGAGCAGAGGTGCTCTGTAAGATGTTGCAGTTACAGAAGGAGAAAATAGAAGTGTTGGAAGGAAGGCAAGTGGCAAATGCTACACACTTGACAGAAAGTGCTCTGTTTAAAGTGAAATAAAAGGAATTTGCCAAAAATTGCCCAAGTCTCTTCAGTTTCTCCTCTTGTTTGCTTAGTTGCTCCCTTCATATTCCTCTACAAGAGTCTCATGAGATAACTCTTAACACTTCTGACAGGGAAGAGGTTTAATTTATTCTTCTCTTCAAAGGTGTCAGAGCATTGAAGAGGAGAACCCTGCTGCTTCATGTTCTGATTTTTTTTTTTGAGAGCAAACTAAAAACTTCAAATAAATCTGAATTTGGATCCTTAGAATTGACTTTTTTCTACCTGGTCAGTGCTCAAAAAAGCAAGTTTAAAAAAAACAAACAAAACAAAACAAACAAACCCAAGTAAAACAAAGAAAAAACATAACAATTCTATTATTTCTTCAGTTCAGAGTTCCATTCCAAAATACGTAGGAAGTGTCAAAGTTGCATGAATGTGGTTTCTGTTTTGCTCCACGGTGAAGCTGCTTTAAGGCAAGATTTTTCTTAGTGGCTTCCCAATGTATTGTAAGTGCAAGCTGTATCAACCCATATTCACAGAATCACAGAACTGCAGGGGTTGGAAGGGACCTCAAGAGATCATCAAGTCCAACTCTTCTGCATAAGCAGTACTCTACAATAGGTCACACGGGTCAGCATCCAGACTGGTCGTGAATATCTCCATAGAAGAAGACTCTACAACCTCTCTGGAAAGTCTGTTCCACTGCTCCATCACCTTTTATCATAAAGAATTTGTTCTGCATATTAGTATGGAACTTCCTATGTTCAAGTTTTAGTCCATTGCTCCTTGTCCTATCACTGCACACAATCAAGAAGAGCCTGGACTCATCCATTTGCCTCCCACTTTCCTTATCTTTTTATGAAAATGAATCAGATCCTCTCTCAGTCTTCTTTTCCCCCAGATCCAGGCTACTCAGCCTTTCCTCATATTGGAAATGCCCTATCCACTAGGCCCTTTAGGATCTTTGTGGCCCTCTGCTTACATATTCTACTCAACCATATTGGAGAGGTTGTACCTTACTTAGATAATTTGACACGTGACTTCTGAATCTCCACTAATCTGTAAGATTCTGTGGATAGTAGATGGAGAGACTTCCCTCAAAGAGCACTTCTTTTGTTCTTAGGCTCATCATCCTGAACTGAAATGAACTGTGCTCAGAGACATTTATATCCAGCTTCACAAAAAGTGTAGGCATTTGTATGTTATCTAGAGACGAGGCTGTCACCAGCTAAATCTAACTTCGCAAAAATTATGCATAAACAACCAGATTCAGTTGTTCACAAGTAGATGCTGAGTGCTGCTGGAGAGGTACTGAAGCATTTTAAGTACCAGTGTACAGCAGACAACTACTGTGCAGGAGCTGCATGAAACCTATGACCTTCTTTCAAGAAAAGAAAAAGGAGTTGTATCTCACATGGGGAGCTAATTAGGTGGTGTGTGAAGATGTGATGCTTTTGCCCAAACATGGTCATCTATTACAATGAACAAGAGATGAGATGCTTGTCATGTGAGATGCTTCAGGGTATGGGTGGGTGTCCAACCTTTTGGCTTACCTGGGTTGCACTGGGTGCATAGGAATTGTCTTGAGGAATGAATTTAAAGTATTGCCTATTGATAACAGATTACAGCAGTGAGAACTGAAAGCAAACTAAAACCACCTTTTGCCCACTCACCCTATTCTGCCTCTTCCCTCCAATGGGCACAGAAGAATGGGCATTGGAAGCTGTGGTCAGTCCACAGTGCTTCATCTTTGCTGTTTTTTCATGGTCTGCCTGCCTCTGCTCCACATGGAGTCCCTCCCATGGAATGTCACTCTTCCCCAACTGGTTGGCTCTATCTGACATGAGGAACTGCTATGCTCTGCTCACTGAAGCCACTCCTGCAACTCTCCATTACCAAAACCTCACCATGTAAACCCAGTACGCCAACATACAGCATAGATACTTCTATTTAGATGTCTTTATTTAGTTCCACCACTAAAAATGAGGTCAGTGTCAAGTGCTTATTCCAGTCATCCACACACAGTGGTGCTGGTGGCCTCAGTGTCACTTGGGATGACCTGCATTTCTCAAGGGGACAGACCAGCTGCTAGAGGCTCACTGTAGTAAGAGCTTAGTGGGAGATGAAAGACCAACACAAGCTTCATCAGGTGCTGGTATGTATGATAATTTCTTCCTTGGATCTTTCTGACTTCACCTTGAACATTCTTGTTCAGCCATTTAGGTGTTTTTCTTGATCTCCTGGATAGTTCTGAAAACAGCACCCTAAGATAGACTGAGATTACTACTGGGGAATATTGACATTTGCGATACAATGAAGATGTAGCTGTTTGTAACCTTCAGCCATTCTACACAGTAAAGCAGAGCTCTACCAAGCAAGTTGTATAGGGTCTGTGTGGACTTACCCAGTAGCGTTGCTGCTACTATGGAAACGTGCTTCTCTCTGGTTGCAGTTGAGAAAAATACAGTTTTATTTTTAATGTCTTTCTGGGTGGTTAGAAGCCACAAGCAATTCTTCGTTCTAGTTTCTCTCTGTAGGATCTTCTCAGGAGCATATAGATGAAAGGATGAAGACTTCAAACATCACAGAGGCTCAGAAAAAATGAAGACAGAGAATGAGAGCAGTAGTTGAAGCAGTAGAATCTTCTTCCATGGGCTATTCCTTTTGAAATTTATGCAGACAGAATGCAACTTTGTAAAGGGAGCAGAGCATAATTCCAAACACTAATGAGAATACTCAGACAATGAAGGCAAGCTGCTTAATTATATATGTAAATTGCAGAAGAATTAATTGAAATGGCCCCATAGAGCATCACTGCAGTGTCTGTCCTCTTAGATGACAGAGGCCCTGAATTAGAAGATATTTTTCATTTTTATTTCTGCATAGGTGACAAAAGAGATTCCTCACGGTTGCATAATAGATTTTGTTGTATAAATCACACTACATAACAATTAAGCTAACACTGCTAATTGCTGTGGACACATTTTAAACCTTCCATTTAGATTACATTTTAAAATTTAGACATTGCTTCAGGGCTATGGTAGCAGGAGTATGTGCAGGAAGCCTTCAGATTTATAAAAGAGGACTTAGTGAGGGATGAAGATAAATTAGTCCAAACAAATGAGCAGGTGAAGTTCTTTTAGCATTCATTAGCTATTTAGAAGTGAGAAATAAAATCTAAACTCACTGTGGGGAATCTCAATAGCGAATAAAATAAAATACAACAAAATGATACTCAGAACTTCCCACACATAATTCACCTACTCTCTTTTAGTCATATCTTGAGGGAGATTGAGCTGACATTTGGAAGTATCTGTTTCCAGTGACCATCGAGAAAGCCTACAAGTGTAACTTGGAAAAGGCACTTAGCTCTAAGATGACTTGAATTTCGTCTCACCTGTCTGCCCAAACCAGTGAAACAGACATTTCCAAAATTATAGTTAACCCATGTGTGCAATTTATAGTGCATGAAAGTGGAACATGTACAGAATCTGATTCCCTCCTAGTACCACAGTACGAATGCAGAAATGAAGAGAACTTCATGTTTACGAATTGCTTTTACTTATAGATAGTTGGCATTTTGTTTCTGAGCTTTCACCACCCATAACCTTTTATTTCCCCTAATAAAGAAACCCTTACACTGTATTTAGATTGAGAGTTCTTCAGAACCTGGGAAAGTTTACCTGCAAAAGAAAACCAACAGAAGATACACACTTTACTTAGTATTTTCTCCAGAGTGAAGGTGCAAACCAGCTAAATTACTTTTCCCAACCAACTGCTGACAGGTTGACCTCAACTGTTATTATAACCACTAAGTTTCTCAGAAGATCATTAATCAGTCAGCTTGTTAGACTTCGTGGCATCTGAAACAATCAAGGAGCTACAGATCTACTCATCTACCTGTCTATTTGTGTCTTCTACATAGCAAGATGTTTTTCTATCTTTACCTACTTAACCTATTTCTCCTCTAATAAGCACTATTTTGTGAAGCATATTTTTAGGTGGTAATGACACAACACACTTAAGGTGAGCATCATGGTTTTCCTTTGCCTGATGGGTCAGCCCAGTACTATTTCCTCTCTGTAGAGTGAGATGCAAAAAATAAAAAATAAAAGCAAGGAAACTGAAAAGAATTAACATTCAGATGAGCTGAAGCAGACAGTTGAAAGAAGCATAATGGAACATCAGTGTAGGGAATTTCCTTTCTTTCTATTTCTAGAAGCTTTTGTATATTAAAGATAAGCATTTTAGCTTTCTTTATTGTGTAATTAATCAACACTTAAGTACAGATTCAGTCACAAATTGGTATCATTGTCAACAACAGCTGTACATTAATATACTGCACAAGTCATCCCTCTACCAATTAATCAAGTGGAGAGTATCCTGCTCTGAAAAGATCCCTCATTCCACCTTTCTTCTGCCATTCATATTAGACATATTGTCTTTTAGGCTGCTGTTCATGGGACAATACAGCCCCTGGTGTAATAGTTACCAAAGAGCAGATATGAAAACTGAAAGATTGTTCATGTTCTGAATGTCAGCAAAGCTTTTCTGTCTGTTATTAACTAAAAACAGAAAGGAACGATTTACAAACATGCCCCTGTAAATCAAGCATTTCTCCATCAAACACTTTCCAAGTAGAGTAAGAGTCAATTTATTTGTTCTGCGCTATTGAGTAGTTGAGAACATTGAGGAATAATAATATTAGTTTAGTCTAATTTGTACCTTTTGCTTACCTAAGTAATTATTTTAGATATCTATGCAGTCTGCTCCTAAGAAAGCAATCTGTCTGGAGATATTTCTCACTAGCAGACTTCATAACTAATGACTTTGTTACTCCCTGAAACAACTCCTGCTGAGATCTAAGTCCTTTTTGTTTTAGCTGAAGTAGATGCAAACATGAATGTACATCTTTCCTTTTGACAGTCATGACTTCAGAAGAATTCTTTCACTTGCTTTATACATACTCTATTCTAAGAAGAAAGATAGATTTGGAAAATTCTATAAATTAGATTACCAAACGTCAGAGAGAGAAACACAGCAGAGATGGACAAAGACCCCTCACAAAGAAACTTATGTGTTCTGCTATTGTTTTTGAATACACTGGGCACAGATGATGGGAGGTGGTTGAGGCACCGTCCCTAGCGCTGTTCAAGAAGCGTTTAGATGAGGTGCTAAGGGATTTGATTTAGTAGTTGGGTAGGGATAGTGATAGGAGGATGGTTGGACTAGATGATCTTGTAGGTCCTTTCCAACCTTATGAACCTATGAACCTACAGAAAATAAAGTTGTCAAGAAACAGGAGTTTCATATTTATTATGCTTCCCCCAGCTTTACAAAATGATTCAGGTTGACATGATAATTGATTACAGTTAATTTTATCATCCAAGCGCTCCATGTAAATGAACAGCATACTTAAAAGTATTTTGCCAAAGGTCCTACTTATCAAGCATGCAATTCACTGCACAGAATTGTAAGTATATAAAAGTTACATATCTCAGTTTATAGTACTCTCTCATGTTTTGTTCTGTTTTGTTTTGTTTTCATTTTTGATAGTCACTGGAGAGAAGTAGGCACCAACAGAGGACATTTTTATCTTAGGATTAGAGAAATCATCCTGTTGCACTGTTTCTTTCTCTCCAGCATATATGAAGGGCCCCCAGGATGTCTAATTCAGGCTTTGACTGGTGTCTTGCCTATGTCAGAATAAATACATCTTACATAAGAAGAGAAAGAGCAATATGGACACAAAGTAAATTAAACTTAATGAGCCTTTTCAACTAATAAAGATGAAATCAAAAGGGGATTTATCAAAAAATATGCTATGGTTCAATATCAGAGGCAGGAATTAAATCCATCTCTCCAGAGAATCATCTTATTATAATACAGGGACATAACAATTCATAATGTCCTACCAGTTGTTTCTCCAGAGTAGGAAAATTGAGGTGGAAGTGGAAAGAAAAATAGGTAGAAGACTTCAGGAGCTGTTGACAAAAGGAAAACTGCCAGAAACAGAATGTGTGTGCTGGGAGAGCAAAACAAATGTTCTCTAAGCATCTTAATATCTTATTTATTTATTTTATTATCTTATTTATTTGTTATCTTTTGTTGTCCAAAACACACAGAGCAAGACCTTCAATGTCCACATCCTATCCTATCCCGTTTGTAGATAACAGCAGCCATCATCTCAAAATTAGAGTGACCTTTTCTCAGTCTTCTGTTTGAAAAAAATAAAGTTCTTTACAACTCATAAGAGGATAATGACCTGTGAATATTTTCCCAGATAAAAACAGATATATTGTATTTCTGAACTCTTTGTCTACATTTCTATGTTGTGTTGATGCCCTCATTATTGTCAGTAGGGATATAGAGTTTGATTCAGTTGTGATTTTATAGATGTCCAGTGATAGCGGAGATTCGCTTGGGTGTCTGATTCGTCCATGCTGTGACTCACTGCTAGACCCAAGAAACCAAGAGAAAACCCAAAAAACAGCATACATTGAAAAGAGTACCTAATACTTATGGTTCTGTGGTTGAATCGAGTCTCAAAGAGTGAAGAGAACTACTCATCTGGTACTGATGTCCATCTAGTGAATGGAACAGATCTTTATGCTCTGTTGTGCTGGTTGCAATGAACATTTGAGACACTGCACATATGTAGATATCTGCATTTAGAAAAATATATTAGTGCAATTATTTAATCATGAGTTATAGCCATATGGAGGAATAACCCCACATTAAGTATGCGGAATTCATGTTTTTAAAAAGATCCATTGGCTACTGTTTGAAAGAAAGAAGTCTCTGATTGCTCAAGAAATCCTCTTGCATACAAGGCTCACTACGAACAGTATTCACATAATCTTTTGGCAGCAGGATTAGAGTCATTTAGCAAGTCATTTAACTGCCACCCAGACGAAGGTAATTCATCTATGAAGCAGATTACCAAGTATCTAAGAGGTTGTTGAGATAATCCACCCTGATTATCCACCAATTCCTCACAGCAGTAGAAAAATGGATATGAGGATACGCCTGTAAAAAATTTTACATCTTAACGATTTCCTTCTTGCTCCCTCCTACAATTGATAATTTTGGCTTTTGTCCAAATGAACATTTCAGGATCTAATCTTTTAGTCAGTAAAATATTAGATGTATTTCTTGAACTTATTCTTGGGTTTAAGCCAGCGGATGGAGAAAATTCTGACAAGCTCCCTCCCAGATGCGTGCTGTACTTCGAGAGCTAGAGTTCTTAAGATGCTTAACTATAAGAAATTTAGCCTCACAGGCAGTTCTTACTTTAAATTAGTCAAAGCTCACTATAATTTCAATTAGTACTCTTGAATTCTGCATACACACTAAATTCTGGGAAATATGGTCAGGAAGTAACTTAGGATAATTCATTGATGATATAATTCATTGTATCGTTCAATAAGTACATTGATTAAAATTAATTACTGAGGTCTCTTGAACCTCAGCAAGTATTTCACACTTGTGGCTGTTATGATATAGTGCAGTCTTGGAGAAATTAAGGTCCAAGGATATGGATATATGTGGATATGTAGATAACCCACTGGGATCAGTCATTATATCTGATAGTGTAGCTACAATATGTATGTTTGCATTAGCAAATCCTAAAAAGTTGAGCAGTTTGGGTTTTTTATGGTTCCGTTTTGGAAAATATATTTCTGCCTTTCTACAGGTAGAGAAATACAGACTATAATAATTATTAGTGAGGACAGCACTGAGGAAACAAAGGAACCTGATCTTAGATACTGAATGACTATCGTTGTCATCCACAGTACAAGCTTGTATTATTTTCTTCATGTTGACAGTTCTTCAGCAGTGTGTAAGAGAATAAGATAAAGCATAGACAAGTTACATATACAATGATATCTGATATTGATTTATAGATATAGGAGGAATGTGAAAGGAGAGGAGAGGAGAGGAGAGGAGAGGAGAGGAGAGGAGAGGAGAGGAGAGGAGAGGAGAGGAGAGGAGAGGAGAGGAGAGGAGAGGAGAGGAGAGGAGAGGAGAGGAGAGGAGAGGAGAGGAGAGGAGAGGAGAGGAGAGGAGAGGAGAGGAGAGGAGAGGAGAGGAGAGGAGAGGAGAGGAGAGGAGAGGAGAGGAGAGGAGAGGAGAGGAGAGGAGAGGAGAGGAGAGGAGAGGAGAGGAGAGGAGAGGAGAGGAGAGGAGAGGAGGAGTACCTAGTCCAACTCCTAAACTTCTTCAGAGCTAAGCAAAAGTCTAATCATTATCGTAGGTATTGTGCAAATTTATCTTGAACACTGACAGGTATGAGACATCAACCACCTCTCTAGGAAGTCTGTTCCAGTGCTTGACCCTCGGGGTAAAGAAAAATGTCTCCTTATATCCATTCTGAACCTCCCCTTGTGTAGCTTGTGTCATTCCCACCCGTATTCTCATTGGTTACCAGGGCTAAGAATGGCAAAAGTAGATTTCATTTTCTGAAGGATTAGGATAAATGAGAAATTCAGCTGCTGATTTTTGTGTATTGGGTAAGGACGTCAAGGTAACTCCTTCAAACCAACTAACCCCTTAAACAACTCCTTCAAATTTGTCCTGAGGTTGTTTCTCAGTCTAAAGCGTATCCTTCTACTGAGTAAAGCTTGCACTGGTTGTTTAGACTTTTTGTAACAGAAATCACACATATTAGTATTGATGAAAAAAGCTATATAAAATCCTAAAGAGTGTATTAGTGCCTAGCAATGGCCATCAGTAGAATGATGAAAAGAAATTCAAATGAACTTAAGTTTGAATAAGAGTAAAACTATCTTCTTTTACAACCTCCATTTCACTCTGAACATGGCAATGCTTTTTCTTCTCTAGGTTTTGAAATGAATTATAAATCTGAAACCTTACTGAAATATGAAGAGCTATTTGTCCCTTTGGAAAAACATCAGCTAACCATTCCTCCGTATAAACTTTCTTATTTGCCTCGGATCACCATCATCTGACTTGCTATCGTGATTATTGTTAAACAGAAATCACAGAATCACAGAATTGTAGGGGTTTAAGAGACCTCTAGAGATCATCAAACTTTTTCTTTACCCTGACTCCAATTTATCATTTTGTATGTGTGGGCTACAAATACTGATTTAGTTACTTTGACCAGGTCCAAACAGGGATAGTTGGTTTGTGCAGACTTACAGAGCTAATCATAGAGTTATTAACTCCCCCACACATGATAAAACATAAAATATAAAAACTAACTAGCTTTGCTACTCAGCTACTTTCGTTTCCACAATGGCCAACAAAACACTACTTCGATTCAAAGTTAGTTCTCTTGAGTCTTGTGGGACGTCTTCCTTTTAAGACCTTGTCAATCACAATAACACTTCCTTTCTCTGCTACATTTAAAAAGACAAGGAAACAAAGAAAAAAATCAATTTAATTTCTAACAGACAATAATTTAAGAACATATAAATCTTTTCAAGTCAAAATAGAAAAGAGGCTATCAGTCTATAAAGCTGGATAGTGAAATTATATTTCACATTATGAAGTGAAGCATTAACCATGAAGCATCAAACTAAAAATAATTAAGTTTCTGATCCCACAAATCAGAATTTGTCCTAGGGAATGTGTTCATGACTGAATTCTGAGATGTCAGAATGTGACTGAAGAGCATCCAGTTGTTAAGACACTCAAGTGAAGCCTTCAGAGAGGGATCCTGAAGGTCAGGTACTACATTAAGATTCAGGAGACAAGTTCAGCCCTGTAGTCTGCTGCACACTTCTTGTGTGAGACTTAATAAATCACTCTGGGTCAGATCTGTGAAGGTGAATAATGTGTCACTGTGCTGCTTGTTACAGTGCTGTCAGTCAAGCTGCCAAGCAGAATTCACAACATCCAAGCAAGTGCTAGGAGCAAAAGGAGGAGATCTGCAAAAATTCTGTCAATAGAACACTATCCAGACTGGGTAATAAGAAATGCAAGTAGAGTGTTGTGTCATGAGTTCTTGGATGATTTTGAGGTTGGTTTTTTTTGTGTTTTTTTTTCTACTGAAGGATACTGCCTCATCCTTCTGGGAACTGGCAGTTTGATATACACTCTTGGAATTCAATAACTTATTCTCTTGTTAAATAAGTAAACATATTTTAAAAATATTTATGAAAAAAAAAAAAAGGAATCTTCTTCTGTGGATGGCTTGCTACCTCCCTATATCTGGGAAGATACTTGGTTAAGGGAGTTGGGCTTGTTCAGCTTGAAGAAAAGAAGGCTGCAGTGACCTCATTGCAGCTTTCCAGTACTTGAAGGGAGATTAGAAGCAGGAGGGAGACTGACTTTTGTACACGGTCTGATAGTGATAGGACAAGGGGGATTGGCTTTACACTGAATAAAGGGTAATTCAGATTAAATGTGGGGAGGAAGGTGGGTGGTGAGGCCCTGACACTGCCCGGAGCTCTGGGTGTCCCATCCCTGGAGGTGCTCAAGACCATGGATAGGGCTCTGGGTAGTACGAGCTGGTGGGAGAAAGCTAGCTCAAGGCACAGGTTGAAACTAGGTGATCTTTAAGGTACCCACCAACCCAAGCTGTTCTCTGATTCTTTGATTCTATCATCTCTGTGCTTTGACAGTCTCTGCTCTAATCAGCAGGCCATCAGGAGGGGGTGGATGTTTCAGTTCTCTGCATAAGCCACTGTGCTTTGCAAGAAATAATTCAGTATGAATTGGACCAGAGAGAGAGGGAGTGAGAAAGACATTAGTGAATGTAATTTTTGAACCCCAGAGGCTAGTCAGCTACTGGAGGGAAGGCAGATAGGCTTGAGTCCCACTTCTAATTAACATAAGTAATGTATGCATTCATTGGAGCATGGTGTAAATGCAGTTTCCTGTCTCCTGGGTTCATGTGCTAACTGCAAACCCTATTCCTTTCTCTTGCTCAGGTAACTGTTAATTAGCATGGAAAACAGCAAAAAAAGATCTGGCAGAATGGTTTCAGAACCCACCAGACTGCAGCCTAATGGTTAGGACATGCTTGTGTGAGTTTAACTTTTCCTGGTTAAGAGACAGACTTAAAATCTCCGACTCTTGGATTGAAAAAAAAATAATAAGAAAGAAGAGGAAAAAAAAGGAAAAACAAATACTGGATAAAGTGGAAATAAAAACAAAACTCTTCAATTTTTTGAGAACGGAATTGGTGCAAAAACTTTTTATAATCCTCAACTAGATTCAGAAAAATGATTGGTTTTTAAACCCTGACAGTATATAAATACGAATTACATGCTTAGCTGCTCAGTGCCATCAAAATGTACATGGCTGTGGGCATACCTCGGAGAAGACATTTATCTGCTGGTAGAAGTTGACTGGTGGAAGTGCAATCACTTAAGGAACCATCTCTGCTAATGCAAAGGTTGCTGTTGATGACTGCCTGCTGATTTCTTCTTGGGAATTGGCTGCCTCGCTGACTTTATTTCTTGGGTTTTATGTGAAAAAATGTAGATGTTTACAGCATGGGTATCTACATTTAATCCACTGTCCTTGACTCCTTCCCCATTCATTATTTGTTTCTTTAATATGCAAAGTAGGAAGATCTGTGAGAAATGTATTTGTCTAACAAAATGAAGTTCACTGTTTTTAAAGAAGTTATTTATGTATAAAGGAAACAGATGCTTACAGAGAACAAATGATTTTGTGATGATGTTTTTGGATGAGGCTGAGAAATTCATTACATGATAAAAAAAAACGAGCTTTTAAAAACTGAAAGGGAATTCTCACATGAGTTCTGGCCAAGAGTTCCCAGGAAATTTTGTTCCATGTTTTGGCATGTGATGCTGTCATTCACATCTCAGCACAGAGCCCACATTACAATGTGGCTCAGCCTTGGCAGTATGCTAGAGCATCATCATGTTTTTTGCTGCCATCAACATTGGATATTGTGAAGATACCACCGCAGTGAAGAGTTAAAACTGCAATAGATTCCAACAGTATTGACAGTTTTACTATAAACAAAAGATGTTTTCAGGTTGGATATTAGGAAGAGTTTCTTCTCTCTTTCAGTGGTCAGGCACTGGCACAGGCAGTCCAGGGAGTGGTGGAATCACTGACCCTGGAGGTGTTCAAGGAAAGGGTAGATGTGACACAGAGACATTATCAGTGGGCAGTTGGACTTCATGATCTTAGAGGTCTTATCCAACCTCTGTAATTCAACCTCTCCTACAAGGACAGGCTGAGAGCTGGGGCATTTCAGCCTGGAGAAGAGAAGGCTTTGAAAAGACCCTACAGCTGCCTTCCAGTACTTGAAGGGGGCCTACAGGAAAGCTGAGGAGAGACTTTTTATAAGGACATGTAGTGACAAGATGAGGAGGAATGGCTTTAAACTGGAAGAGGGTAGATTTAGACTAAACAGCAAGAAGAAATTCTTTACTGTGAGGGAGGTGAGATACTGGAACAGGCTGCATAGTGACACTGTGGATGCCCCCTCCTTGGAAATAACCAAGGCCTGGCTCAGTGGGGCTGGGAACAGCCTGGTCTGGAAGGACTTGTCCCTGCCTATAGCAGAGGGGGCTGAAACTAAATGATCTTAGAGGTTTCTTCCAACCCACACCATTTTATGATCCTATGATTCCATATGAATACTCAACCAACACTTCTTGCTTGAAGGATCATATTTGCTTACTCATCTTAGAAGCTGGACTCAACAATCCATATAGGTCCTTTCCAACTTGGGTTATTCTGTGATTCTATGATATTCATGATTCACTTCCTCATCCCCCCCAAAAAAAATCAAATAGGATCATGTTAACAGAATTGAGAGTTAGTCCCAGAAATTAGGAGAATTAATTTAGTTAAGTCTATTTTCTTCATTCAACCCTGTAACATATCAAAGATGATTTAGAAGAGAGGCTATTAAGCCATCAAGTGATGGTCCAATGCTTTCAGCTGTCAGAAGAAAATGAATATAGCATTATGGTGACTGTCAGGTGGCTCTTAAAAACAGCCCAGCTAATGCTGTCAAAAAACCATGAAAACTTTACATGTTATTTATCTTAAGTGTGATGAAACTCAATTAAAGACCTTGATATATTTCTGCTCATTTTTACAGTTTGTCAACAGCATTTTCCTCAACATTTACCTGATTATTATTATTATTTTAAAGAAAACCCTCATCCTTCTGATTCTGAGTGAATATTAAAGTAAATATTCTGCTGTGTGATTTCAAGCAAATTTTCTGAGATAAAAAACTGTATCAGAAGATACTATGAGGCTAAAAAGGACACAGCATTTGATTAAATGAGCAAGATATGACTTGTAGGTTTTTTTGGAACTAGGTGATCACTGGTTTGCAGCAAGCTTTCATCTCAATTATTGTTCCTCAGATAATATCAATTGTAATAACATTTAACAGGAAACTCTTCACATTTTTTTCTTTATTATCAAAGCCTTTCAAATTTATCACTGAATTCTTAAGACTGTAAAATTTCAAGACCTTGAAATGAGACTGAAAGGAAATGTCTTCATAGAAAAACAGGGACTGATAACTAATTGCAGGAGGTATGCTGTTTAGTTTTAGGTACACAGTTCTTGTTCTGCAACTTAAAGCTCCAGATACAGACACCTAGATATAGGTGTTACAGTCTGTATCTCCACGTATGAATTATGTGCCCGAGTTTCTATCCAGTTATGTACATATAGGATCATGAATGGAATGGAATGGAATAGAATGGAATGGAATGGAATGGAATGGATTAGAGGAGTAGAGTAGAGTAGAGTAGAGTAGAGTAGAGTAGAGTAGAGTAGAGTAGAGTAGAGTAGAATAGAATAGAATAGAATAGAATAGAATAGAATAGAATAGAATAGAATAGAATAGAATAGAATAGAATAGAATAGAATAATGATTTGCATTGGAAGAAACTTCAAATTCCATCCAGTTTCATCCTGCTGTTGTGGGCAGTAACCTCCACCAGACCAGGCTGCTCAAAGTCCCATCCAACCTGGCCTTGAATGCCTTCAGGGATGGTGAATCCACAGTTTTTCTGGGCAGACTGGGCCAGTGTATCACTACTCTCATTATAAAGATGTTATTCCTTATACCTAACTTAAATATGCCCTCTTTCAGTTCAAAACTCCCTGTTGCACACACTCTGATAAAGGGTCCCTGCCAGCTTTCCTGTAGACCCCTTTTAAGTACTGGGAGGTCACTGTAAGATTTTCCCAGAGCCTTCTCTTTTCTGTGTTGAACAAGACCATCTCCTTTAGACTTTCTCTCCTTTGTAGGAGAGGTACAACAGCCTCTGAACCTGCTCCAACAATCCCATATTTCTCTGTACTATGGGCCCCAGACCTGAGCTCAGTACTGCAGATGGTGCCTCATGAAAGCAGATTAGAGGGGGACAATTCCCCCCCTGACTTGCTGGCCACTTCTCTGTTGCTTCAGCCTGGGACATGATTGGCTTTCAGGATTGCAGCCACTCATTGCTAGCTCATATTAAATTTTTTGTCCATCAGTAACATACTTGTCTCAATTTAGACACCTATTACAATATCAGGTGCTGCACTATATTGAAACCTTCTGCATGGATTGGAAGATATAACAGAGAATCTATATGAGTCTTGTGTTCTGAGCAGGCAGGCAAGACCATTCTGGCCAGCTCAGATGGCATTGCTGAGATGAACTCCCAGATGTGGGTGGTATGATCATCCTCTTTCCACTTACTATTACAGAGACTTCTGAGAATAGACACAAATATTTTTAGGATGCTATGAGTAGATAATATGAATCTCACAATGAATTTCCATAATCCCATATCTCAATTGTCTTAGGGGTATTATGAAAAGCAGCCAAGTTGAAAACATTAATGGACAGTTTGGACGCCTAGATTTTTGGGAACAAAAAAAAGAAAAGGTTTCTGATTTGTAAATCCATTAAGACTTCCTAGAATTTTTTTTTTTTTCACTTTCTCAGAACAACTTTAAGTATATCAGAAACTCTTTGTTCTCTTCTATGGATATCTTCTAATTTTCCTTCAGAGTTCATGTGAGAAACAGATGAAGAGATTGCTTCTATAGATAACTCCTGAATGCGGAGTTGTAAAGACTGCAGAAGAAGCCTGCAGTGCTGCCTCTTTTTAGGACAGAGCTTTGTCTTCAGAGAATTAATTGTTCTAAATCATTCAAGGAATTTCATCTAAAGTAAATTAGCATAGGCAGCTCTCTATCATGCGTAGAAAAAAGAGTAGTGATGTCCAGCTTGTGGTCTGTCCCTCCATAACATTAATTCAATTTCATTCAATATAAATATAAAAGTATTTCAGAGATCTCCTTGAAAAAAAAAAAAAGGCCAATCAAAATTGGATTTATTAATAGTAACTATTTCAGTGAAATGCTGAAGTTGCAGTATATTCTCTTGAATTAAACACCAAAGCACTATGGAGTTAAATAATTTTGTATTTATCAGACCACACCATTTTATAGGTAGCAGAATACCACTTGGGTTTTAGAAGACAACACAGTGCTTCCAAATAATCTTATTAATTTCCTTATTAAACCTCTTGCTCTTAACTTACACATATTTTTCAGCATCCCTTGAGTATTGGACTATGTTCATGAAATCTTAATTCCAGCTCTTGCATTACAGCAACAGAATAACTATCCTCAGTTTCCAAAGCAACTATCAAGGGCTGATATCTAGCACACAGCTTATTTTTAATTCAGAGTCCTGTGTACACTAGATGTTATTTTTCTTTCCTCTTGGCTGCATTGTGGACATTTAGGAGAATATTTATTGAATGCTTATTCTTTCTCTCTTTTTTCCTCCAACAGAATAATTCAGTTTACTGTTTTTTACAGATTTACTCATGCTAAGCTTGTTTACACTTGCAAAAAAGTTTCTGTACTTAATGCAGATTTGATGTAATTACACACAACTACATATCTATGCTTTTGCAAGAATATCTTCGGAAATTCATCAGAAGTGTGTTTCATGAACTTTGGTTTGTACCTTCATACACAAACTATTTCACTTTTCATTGTTATTTTAAAGAGAGAGCATGAAATGCCAGTAAAAGTAGTTCTTTCCTCTGGAAGGGATGGATTGGAAGTTACATTCCTTCCCTTCCCTTCCCTTCCCTTCCCTTCCCTTCCTTCCCTTCCCTTCCCTTCCTTCCCTTCCCTTCCCTTCCTTCCCTTCCTTCCCTTCCTTCCTTCCCTTCCTTCCCTTCCCTTCCCTTCCCTTCCCTTCCCTTCCTCCCTTCCTTCCCTTTTCCTTTTCCCTTTTCCCTTTCCCTTTTCCCTTTTCCCTTTTCCCTTTTCCCTTTTCCCTTTTCCCTTTTCCCTTTTCCCTTTTCCCTTTTTCCCTTTTCCCTTTTCCCTTTTCCTTTTCCCTTTTCCCTTTTCCCTTTTCCCTTTTCCCTTTCCCTTTTCCCTTTTCCCTTTTCCCTTTTCCTTTCCTCCCTTCCCTTCCCTTCCCTTCCCTTCCCTTCCCTTCCTTCCCTTCCCTTCCCTTCCCTTCCCTTTTCCCTTTTCCCTTTTCCCTTTTCCCTTTTCCCTTTTCCCTTTTTCCCTTTTCCCTTTTCCCTTTTCCCTTTTCCCTTTTCCCTTTTCCCTTTCCTTCCTTTCCTTTCCTTTCCTTTCCTTTCCTTTCCTTTCCTTTCCTTTCCTTTCCTTTCCTTTCCTTTCCTTTCCTTTCCTTTCCTTTCCTTTCCTTTCCTTTCCTTTCCTTTCCTTTCCTTTCCTTTCCTTTCCTTTCCTTTCCTTTCCTTTCCTTTCCTTTCCTTTCCTTTCCTTTCCTTTCCTTTCCTTTCCTTTCCTTTCCTTTCCTTTCCTTTCCTTTCCTTTCCTTTCCTTTCCTTTCCTTTCCTTTCCTTTCCTTTCCTTTCCTTTCCTTTCCTTTCCTTTCCTTTCCTTTCCTTTCCTTTCCTTTCCTTTCCTTTCTTTTCCTTTTCTTTTCTTTTCTTTTCTTTTCTTTTCTTTTCTTTTCTTTTCTTTTCTTTTCTTTTCTTTTCTTTTCTTTTCTTTTCTTTTCTTTTCTTTTCTTTTCTTTTCTTTTCTTTTCTTTTCTTTTCTTTTCTTTTCTTTTCTTTTCTTTTCTTTTCTTTTCTTTTCTTTTCTTTTCTTTTCTTTTCTTTTCTTTTCTTTTCTTTTCTTTTCTTTTCTTTTCTTTTCTTTCTTTTCTTTTCTTTCTTTCCTTTCCTTTCCTTTCCTTTCCTTTCTTTTCTTTCTTTTCTTTTCTTTTCTTTTCTTTTCTTTCTTTCTTTTCTTTTCTTTTCTTTTCTTTTCTTTTCTTTTCTTTTCTTTTCTTTTCTTTTCTTTTCTTTTCTTTTCTTTTCTTTTCTTTTCTTTTCTTTTCTTTTCTTTTCTTTTCTTTTCTTTTCTTTTCTTTTCTTTTCTTTTCTTTTCTTTTCTTTTCTTTTCTTTTCTTTTCTTTTCTTTTTCCTTTCGTCTTAAGTCTTTAAGTTTCTGGAACATTATCCATAATGACAGTAAAGAATGGCCCTATTGTATAGAATAAAGTGCAATCTTACAGCACAGCATAGAGTGCCAACAGACACTGCTTCATCTTAACTATCTTGTAAACTACTTTCAAAGTGCACCAAAGTGATGTCGATATTCATATAAATAACTACTCTTGTTTACTATAACCATTGTCCAAGCAACTGGATTAGACCCCAGGAGGTAATCAGAGCTCATTAAAAGCTATAGAGATCTATACCCTGGATCTCATACTTCAGATGTTCTGATCTTGTTCTCCATGGGATAATGCTTTTACATCTATAGGAGTTTGCCAGCGAGTGTTGCCATTTTATTTGATGGAGTGTCAGTTTGCACATTGTTCAACATGAGCTGTATGACCTACACACTTCTATGTAGACTTTATTTTCTCCTCGTTTTTCACTGGATCTTGTTCGAGTTCATTTAGAAAGCGTTCTCTGTAACTTCCTGAGCAGAGGAAGCACAAAGGGAAGTGCCATTCTCTTCTCCTTGTTGACCAGTAAGACTCCTGGGAGTGTAACAAAGCTGCACTGTGGTATTCAGATTGGACATAAGGTAACCTGATTTCCACATGTTGTTTTGATCCTTGAATTGGTGCAGTGAATTCAAATCAGTTTACGCAAAAATTATGCGTTTCCTGCTTTCCTGCTTCTTTTGATGTCTTCACAGCACAATACACTGTAGGAAAAAAATACATAAATATCATGTGTTTGGTTTTGAGCATTCTATCATCAAGTACATAATGATTTTGGAGGAGACAGATACTGCAAATGAACTGCACTGGAGAGGAAATGGCAGATTTCTGCTAATATTTTTTTTTCTGTGTGCATATTATACAACTTTAAGGCTAACTGAAAAGCATTTCTATTTTAGCAGACACCTCTAGGCAAGTGAGTTTTTCTTTCCATCAAAAATACTTTCTTCTCAAGTAAAACCTAATTCATTTCCACTTTTATGTTCCCAGAATAACTGTATCTCACTTTCAATTCAAGAGAAAAATAACATAGAAAATAACTTTCTGATTTAAGAAGTCTAAATAGTATTGATTCACTAAAAAAGACCTGAGCTTTAGTGGGGCAAAAAATGTTCTCTTTGCTTCAAATGGAAGTGGTTCTATTTCAACTGAAATCTTTGTAGATGTAGAAAGTGAACTTTGCCTGAAAATGGCTGCAAGTAGGAAATAATAAAGGATGCGTTCACATGGCAGTTCAAAGATGCACAAAGTGTGGTATCTGCAATCTGGCATGCACAGCATCTAGCAGAAAGACCTGCTTGTACTTTCTCTGATTTCCTCTAGTGTCAACAAGTATCAGCTTGTGCATCATTACTATTCCCCTCACAGAGATTAGGGTCCACAGATTGCCCAAACCCTTTGTGCCACCATGGAAATCTCTCTGAGCACTCGACAGAGGTAAATGTCCATACTTCTACACTCCTACTGTGGGCATTTTTGGTGCAATTTAATGGCATTTAGTACCATTTTGTGATACTAAGTGACCACCAAGTGATCTACCGAGTCCCATCACTAAACCAAGTCCTTTAATGCCACATCCACATTTCTTAGATATCTCAAGGGGTGGGAACTCCACCACCTCCCTCAGCTCTTCTTAATGCTTTTTCATTTTCTCCATGAAAATAAATTCTTCCTGATATTCAATCTAAATGTCCCCAGGTGCATCTTGAGATATTTTTCCTCCTGTCCTTTCACTAGTTATGTGAGAAAAGTGATTGACATGCTCCACTGCACCTCTTTTCATGGAGCTGTAGAGAATGCCAAAATCTCCTCTAAGCATCCTTTTCTCCAGATTGAACCCCAGTTCCCTCAGCCCTCAAAACTTCTATTTTCTAGCCCCTTCATCAGCTTTGTTGCTCTTTTCTGCAAGTACTGGAGCAACTCAATACCCTTCTTGTATTCGGGACTCAAAACTGAACACAGTATTCAAGATTAAGTCACTATGTCTGATACAAGCCAGGATGCCTTTGGCCTTCTGGCCACTTGGGCACACTGCTGGCTCATGGTCAGTTCACTATCCAACAGATCACCACGTCCTTCTCTACAAGATGGATTTCCAAAACCATATTGCTGCATGGTATCATTATGAAAAACATTGAATGACATCTTGAATTTTGGAGCTATTGGTTGTTTTGAAAACCTGATGTATTAGGTAATACTAAAGTATTAAGTTTTTCTGAAAGTTCTGTACTCAACAGCAGAACTAAAATGAAAAAGAAGTAAATGGAAGCAGAGTATTTGGGTTCTTTTCTTCCATTACTTCTTATTGAGGATGAAAAATAAAACTGCATCATTTTTGTATAGCGACAACAGAGAACTGAATGTTCCTTCCTGGACAATTTTTTAAGTATGAAGATTCATATCTTACTGAAAATTTCACCAATCTGCTTTTTCCTCTGATTCTCAGACTGCAATCAAGAAAATTAGAAAGCTGTGTGTTGTTACTATAGTAATGAATGTTTGCAGTGCATAGAAAGAAATTGGGCAGTCAAAGATATGTATCTCCCAGGGAAAATGGAATACAATCTTTCATAATTTTGACCACTCAGTGCTTTTGTAACTGTGGGTTCTAAGAAATGAATGTTCCTATGTTGGTGAAAATGTTTGGTTACTCATTTTTCGTTTTCAAAATGAACAGATATTTGATTCAGAGTTGAAAGTATAATCCAAGTCAGTGGTGTAAGAAAGAAGCTTACAGTATAGTTTACACATGTGCTGCTGGGCATCACTCATTGTATTTAATATCTCTCTACACCAGATTAATATTCAAGCTTTGTATCAGAAACAATCATGAAGAAATAGAAATAAATTTATACTTTAGTTAATCATAGAATAATAGAATCATAGAATTATAGAATGGCTTGGATTGGAAGGGACCTTAAGGGTCATCATGTTCCAATCCTCTGCCACAGGAAGGGCTGACACTCACTAAATCAAGTTCTAGGCTGGTTTGCATTCCATCTACATTTCTTTACATGCACACACATTCATATAATATGTATAATATTATGTATAATTTATAAATATAATATTCTTATTATAAATATTCTATGTAATTATACATAAAGCAGACCTGTGATTCTGAAACTTTTTGCATGTACAGTGTGTGTACTTTGATAACTATGAATACATAGTAGTTTGAGTTATAAATGTAAATTAGTCTGAATTCAGTCAAAATTAACAACTACTGCCATGACAAAAAGAATTAAAAGATGATGCAGCTATCTTTTTGACAGAAAAAAAAGAAAGAAATGCAAAGGATATTTTTAAATAAAACACAATACATAATTAGAATGACAAGTAACTGATTAATCAGAAATATGTGTATTATTGACAGTGAATACCAGTCCACTTGGGATTTAACAGCATGTTACTGTTGCTATAAAAGCAACATTAAAATATGTACATTAAAATAAATAAATACAAATTTTGGAATAAGTTTTAGATAACTATTAATGCCCAAATACTTTGAACTTCTTTCGAATATACCGTTTGTCTTTGGGAGATCACATAATCACACAATTTTGGGGTTGGAAGAGACCTGTAAAGATCACTGTGGCCACTGCCCCACAGTCAGGTTCCCTTCAATAGGTTTCACAGCTGGGCGTCCAAACGGATCTTGAATATCTCCAGTGGAGACTCCACAACAGCTCTGGACAGCTTGTTCCAGTACTCCATCACTCTGACAGCAAAGAAGTTCTTCCTTGTTTTTGTATGGACCTTCCCATGTTCCAGCTTCTGACCATTACTACTTATTCTCTTGCTGCTCACCACCAAAAAGATTCCACCCCCATCCACTCGACACTTTAGGTGTTTATTAAACAGTGATTAGATCCCCTCTCAGCCTTCTCCGGGTTGAAGAGTCCCAGATCTCTCAGCCATTCCTCATACAGGAGATGCTCCAGACCTTAATCATCTTCGTGGCCCTCTTCTGGACTGTCTCTGGAACATCCCTGTCTTTTCTGAAGTGGGAAGCCCAGCAATGGGAGCAGTGCTCCAGATGTGGCCACCCCAGGGCAGAGAAGAGGAAGAGAATCTCCTTCTGTTCCCTGCTGGCCCTGCTGGCCACGCTCTTTTTAATGCACCCATAGGTCTTATTGGCTACCAGGACACCCTGCTGGCTCATGATGAACTACTGGGTTAACCACTGGTTAACTGTTGGTCAACTGTTGGCCAATTGCTGGTCAGCAGTTGGTCAGCCATTAGTGAACCAGGACCTGGTCAGGTCAGCCTGTGTCAGCCTGTCCAGGTCTTGCTGATGCCAGAACAGCCTCATGGTGTGTCAGCCAATCCTCTCAGCTATGTATCATCAGCAAACTCATGTGGGTGGACTCTATCCCCTCACTGACATCACTGAACAAGATCAGACCCAGCACCAACCCCTTGGGAACACCACTAGCTACAGGCATGTAGAAAAGGTACTGGTTTGTAGAAGAGATGTAGAATAGATACTGAGAAAAGATGTTTAGCTTTGGTGGGAGTCAACTAGGAAATACAGATGTCTCCATTGTAACTGCTCATCTAGAATCAACTTGCACTCCTCGGGGATATACAGAAAGAATATGATTAAACTCAGAGCAGATATCTGAAGAAAGTTAGATGAGCGATGGCCTCCAAGCCTCTGCTTCTCACTGGTTTTTGAAAGAACCCAGAAGATACTGGTTGAGCCCTCTGAGTCTGTGTTGTATATATATAAAGCTCTGAAATGAGTCTGATCTTTCACATTTGGAATAGCTAACTAGAATAATGAAAGAATGCCTATTAAAAGACATTTTTCAAAATGTGACAAATATACATCTGTCAGGAATAGTGTCGAGGGGTTTGACCCTATTTTATATTTCAAGATGGACTAAATTATAAATGCCCCTCTGTGTGTGTGTCTGTTTCATATATTCACACATTCATATCGTTTTTATTTGAGATGTAACTAGCAGCAAGGACATCAAACATATATTTCCAGCGTCCTCAAACACAAGTGCAATATATGTACTGTGTTATTTAAAAAGTCTTACATATTCTGTCAGGGAAAGCTCTGTATTTTTTTACACGTTCTGTCAGTCTGCCCACTTTTCAAGATATCTTTGTGTTAAAGGATGACAAATGAGAAAGTTTGAAATCAGTCTCTCCAGAAGAACTGAAACATCAGCCAGTAGCTACTGGACCATAAACATGATGGCCAAACTCTTACTCCCCTTATGGGCTCTGATGTGAGCATGATGTGAAATGAATTACCATATCTTTGCACTTCTTCATTACATGAGTAATTCAACATAACTAAACCTCAGACAACTTTCACCTAGTGACAAAGATAATGTCTTTGTATATTAGCAGTAACTTATTGCATCAGCTGGCATTGCTGTATGGACAGTAACATCAAAGTTACATCTTCTTAAAGAAAATTTTAGAATCTGGACACTAAGGAATATAAACTCTTGATATATTCCACTTTAAACGTGACCTCGATCAGCTTCATCTTTGTACAGAGTCAAGGTTTCTAAACATAGCTTATGTGCATACTTGCTGAATGGGAAATTTGTAGAGTTTTCTTAAACAGTCCAGTTTGATAATGAGGGCTGGAAGAAGTAAGCCGAGCTCTAAGATCTGTTCCCAGTCACTTAAAGGCATTATGTTACTGGTAAGAAAAATAGGATTCATCTCACTTGATTTTAGCCATTTAAAATTAAGTCAGTCATGTTAATTCCCCTTAAAATGCAGGGGAGAGATATTTTTCTAAGAGTTATTCTATAATAAATATCTAAAGTGCAATGAGCCATCATTTAAAAAGCTTGTGTCTTTCTGCTGATTATGAAGGAGCTTGAAGTTTAGCTTAGACCAAATGCCTGGCTTCTAGATGTGTGTGCATTCATGTTGTTGGAAGAGGATTATTATGACAAAGAATCATTAATTCCACCATCAGAACCCCAGAGCAGAAAGCTGTAAATGGCAAAGATGCTCTGTGTGGCTCAGAAGCATTTCTACTGAAGTTAAGAATATCTCAGGGGCAATCTTTCCTATTAAGAGAAGTAACACGGGCAGATTGTCACTGAGACCTATCAGGAAGAGCTGCTGATGGGTAAACTACAGGTGCTTGACATACAAAGTTAGATCATGAAAATTAGTTGCTCTAAAAGAAGCATCACCAAAAGGAGTCATGTTAGTAGTGGATCAGCCTCCCAGAAATCAGTAGTCAGAATTTCCACTGAGTTTAGCCACTCGAAGCAGGCGTGAGGTAAGAATAATCACTAAAGACATGATATTTAGAGGCATGCTCACTCTTGTGTAAAACTGGAGAGTCATTCTGGGTGGCCTGAATATCTTGAAGAAAGGTTACTAATTAGTGGAATAACAATATATGGTACCAGAGGCAAAAGTCATGGACATGGGGTATTAAAAACATAAACAATTCTGCTTTAAGTGGAAATTCATCATATGAAAAATGACTAAGAATATAAAAAGGAATAAACCACAGAACTACAACAGTGTTTGCAAAATGTTAGGGCAACGATGCAGGAGTTGGAACCAAGGATGGACACTGGTAGATCGTTATAACTATATTTAGTATATCCCTGGCATGGTTCAGTTATTCAGTTAGGCCATGGACTGTACCCAGTAGGTGGGTTGAGTACAGTCACTCTATTTGGAGGCCAAGAGAATCTAATCATATGGTCATGGTGAGGGTATGTAATTTACCTTGAAGCTAGGTAATGGCCCCTGCCAATGGTTAATTATTACTGTTGCTGATTACTGCCAACTAATATAAGCACAGAATATACAAAACAGTTTCTTAGAGTTGATATATATTGTGTAATAATTTGATGACAACCTAACTTGCCAAGGAAGGATATGCTTCTCTTTTTTTTTTTTTACAGGCAGCTGTTATTGACCAAGAATGTGTTCAAAAGGAGATCCAGTTCTGTGACAGATGATTTTGTGTCTCCATTTGCTCAACTTAATGCCGTAGACCCTGACTTTCAGAAGGCAAACTACCTCGGCATAGCTCCAGTAACATCTTCCTTTATAATTCGAGATCTGTGTGCTGACAAAGCTTTCTTGCTCTTGAGCAATGCCTGAAAATAGTAGAGAGCAGATGGCACTTCCTCACTCTCCATTAGAAACAGAAACATGGGAGCTGGTTTTGGTTTTCACTTGGGCACTGGCACGACTGTGAAAATCTGACTGAGCTCCTTAGTGACTTAATATGGGTAAACTTGAAATTAAAGCAGCCTTCAGACAAGCTCACTTGTGTCACTGAGAGGGAAGACATTAATTAAAAGCATCCAAGGTTTCTTCTCTGTTTTCCCATCCAGAAATAATCAGATGGTGCTGATTTAATTGTGAGAGCATGTCAGGGCTGGATTAAAAGATTGGTTCAGTGAAGAAGGTCTCCATTGCTTTCAGCATGTCCTCTAGAGCTGGATACAACCCTTCTGATGTCACATCCTATTCCCTCTCCATCCATACTGCACCCTCATGGGGAGCATGTACAAAGCCAGTGTTGAAGGCAGTCAATACATCAGCACCCTAAGCTATCCGACAGTCATACTAAGACTTGTACCCTGGCACAATGTGGAAGACTGCAAGTTTATCCCAGTCTATGTCTTGCCAAGAAGCCAGGAGCAGGAGAAGTCTTCACTGAAAAGAAGCACTAACAGTGGTCTTCATATGTTACACTAACTGGTAAAGATGAATTTAAAAAGTATTTCTTCGTTTTAATAGAGATTAAAATAACTCTCATTTCTAATAAAATTGTCTTCATGCAATACAAATATAGTCCATAATTGCTCCAATTATCCATCCTGAATAACTTTCATTTTCACTGAATACCTCTCAGATAATGTCATGTCTCTTTATTTATTTGAGGGGATTATTTCTGCCTTTTATGAGAGAATTTTACAAGAAGTGACCATAATTATGAAGCAATTCTCAAAAATTTTATATTCTCCCTTATGTGATTAGATGATTAAAAAAAAAAAGTAGCTTTTTTTTGTGTGTTAGCTAGCTTGGGAATGAAAAACCAATATCTTATTTATAAAGGCTTTGTATGATTTTCTCCTGAAGCAAAACTAATCCATAGCTTGAAACTCTTTGGCTTATTTCAGTAGGTTTCAGAACAATGAGCATATTTTCATTTAACAGACTGCAACATATAATTCCATTTATTCATTTACTGAGTATTCAAATCTAGATACCAGCAAACAAAATGTAGATCAGCCCTTGCCTACCTGAGACCTAACTAAGTGCATCTTGTAGAAGATGCCTAACCGGGTCAGGGTTTAGCCTTCATCTAGGGAAATTTATATATATATAAATTGTGTGTTGTACAGTTTGTGGAATAGAACTGGAAGAAGAATTTTATTTTAAAAATGAAAAATGGCCTAGCATAATTTTTCTTTAATTTTGGGGGGAAAATTTAAGAATTAGAAAGAAATGATAGAAAATATAAGAGAAAAGGAGGGACTGCAAGAGTTCAAAAAACATTTCAGTGTTGTACTGAAGGACGTGGTTTAGTGAAGAAATACTGGTGGTGGGTGGATGGTTGATCTGGATAATCTTGGAGGTCTTTTCCAACCTTGGTGATTCTATAGGTCAATGGTTCTATGAAACTGTAGACTATGGCACCCAGGGCTGCTGGATCAAAGAGTGTTCATTCAATGGCCGTCTTAGGGCAGACCTAAAATTCCTTCATTTTATTTTGCCTTGGAAAGGATGTACCTCAAAGCCCCGGGTAACAGAACACTTTGGGAGATATAATGAGACAGTATCATTCTTTCTGTTGGTCTTTCTAATCTGCTGCCCAACAGTACTCTCAGAAGATGAGATCAGGATGTGTCCTAAGTGCTTCTAGGTGAACGTAGCTGTCTCGTGGAACTGTCAGCACTGAATAAGTCACCTGGAGAGTGCAAGATCACTGAAGAGTCACCATTTTTTCTTCTAAATGTCCATAGAATTTGGGGAAAGTATATTTTTAGGTTTGGGGATATTTATTTTGACATGAAACAGTTTCTCAGAGGCTGCCATTCCAAGCCAACTAATAATGTGAACACTCACAGGAGAACTTCACTAAAGATGGTTTAATTCTGGGCCCATGTAAAGATTTTTTCACTTTGAATTCTACATGTTCAGGGGCAAAATGCCCCTAATTCATAACCAGATCTACTAATTAGCTGGAAAGGAAAGAGAGACTTCAGGTCAGCTGGAAACAGAGAGCAACTTGCAACTCAATGCATTTTGCAATTAGCTGATTTGCAAAATAAAAAGTACAATTTATTGAATGTCACTAAGACTGCACTCTATTATAGTAACTTTTTTTTTTTGTATTTGTTATTTGTTCATTTAGAAGCATAACTAATTTATATCTTTCCTCTTGTTATTATTACCTTCTCCGAGAAGTTATTTAGCCGCAGGGAACAAGGAATAAAGTTTTCCTGCTCTGCAGTTGCAAATAATTCCACTAAATAAACCTGTCTTTTTTGTTTGGCTTTGAACTCAGGCACAGCAGTGATATCCAGGATGAGCAGGTCATAAAAGCTAACAGTAAAATAAACAGTAGGAAAGAGAAATTTCAGGAAAACAAATGGAATTTAGAGAGGAAGGCCATACTGCTGAAGGCTATTTCAGCACAATAGATAAAATGAAAATCATTTACAGAATAGTCTCTGGCAAATATCTGAAAGATGAGCATCCAACAGCAATGCTACTGTCATTGTGCAGATTGGGAAAAGTGTTGATCCACCATCTGGTGTACACAAATTAATGGGAAATAGAACTTGTGTGTTCCAGTGCTAATGTTTGCAATAGACTGACACAGAGCTTCCTCTGGCCCCCTGCTGTTGCTAGTAGGATGTGCATGGCTTGTCTAGCATGGACTTGCATTGAATAATAACACAGCTGGCTTTGTACAGGCAACAGGCTTCTGTCGAAACACATTTTCTGCCACCAGGGAGAAATAGGTAGGAGCAATGCAGCATGACTTTCCACCAACAGCCACATTAGACAAGACGATCTGAAGGTTTTATTTTTTCATGCAGCACTGATAACTCTCTAACTGGGTAGGTTCCTAATGATTATTGCGACTTGGAATTGATCAAGTAAAGCACAAGTCTTATGAGGAGCGGCTGAGGGAGCTGGGATTGTTTAGTCTGGAGAAGAGGAGGTTCAGAGGAGACCTTATTGCACTCTACCACTTCCTGAAGGGGGGTTGTGGTGAGGAGGGGGTGGGCCTCTTCTCCCTGATAAGTAATGACAGGACGAGAGGGAATGGCCACAAGTTGCGCCAGGGAAGATTTAGATTAGACCTGAGGAAACATTTTTTCTCTGAAAGAGTGGTCAGGCACTGGGATGGCCTGCCTAGGGAGGTGGTTGAGGCACCATCCCTAGCGCTGTTCAAGAAGGGTTTAGATGAGGTGCTAAGGGATTTGATTTAGTAGTTGGGTAAGGATAGTGATAGGAGGATGGTTGGACTAGATGACCTTGTAGGTCCTTTCCAATCTTATGAACCTATGAACCTATAAAGAAGATTAGCATCTGTTCTTTTATCACCTGACTAACAGTACCAATTCCAGTTTGCCTCAACACCTATACGTGTTTGTTTTTGTGTTTGTTAGCACATGTATTACAGAACAGGTGTAGCCAATAATGAAAGAAGACCTGGTCCGATTCATGTCAGTTTGTGCCATCTTTGGGTCAACATTTTCAGAAGGGGATGAAATTGTTTAAGTAGTAATGAGCAAGGCAGATTTTGTGGGGGGAAGCAAATAACTCCTTATTCAAGGATTCTTAAAAAGTCAAAGCAAAACAGTCATATTTTCAAGCACATCATTCATATTATCTTTGTCACGGACTCACTTTTTAGATTCATAATCTGATCAAGCCAGATTTTCAAATAATTTCTCATTCACAGTCTTATATCTCTGAAGAAGTCATATTATTTCTAACAGGCCATACTAGAAAGAAAAAGTAAAAACGTGTTTTGCAGTGTCTTTTTGGAGAAAATGATCAGACTGACAAATCTTATTTTTTTTCTGGAAGATCCAGAATTACTGCACAACTTCAAGCATAGTTATTTCTTCTTAACTTTGACAATCTGGATTGTGTGTGAAACAGAGTTCAGATAGATCTTGAAGGTGAAATGATTAATGGGATGAGTTTGAAGGAAGAAAAAAATCTTGATGGGAGGAAATTTTGAAAGTGGGAGGTGAAAACTCCGTGGCATATTCTGCAGAAAAACATGAAAGCAGCAAAATGGAAGGTGTTGCAGTATACTGGTAAAAGCTTTGTGAAACTATTTAAGCACTTAACCAAAAAAAGACTTTTTCCTCCGTTTTCCCATTTTTTGCTTTTTGGTTGGAACACATCCTTCCTCAGGGTAACCATCTTGATCATATAAAATGAAATTTTATAGATTATCAACAATTAATTCACTGATGTCTAGGAGATATTACATTATGCAACAAGCTTCTGCTGAAGAGTTGTTCACCTGTGAAAACATCTCACTTCCTATTGCATGAGATTCTGGAAATGCCTTGAGCATGAAACATCATCTTATCCTGAAGATTTCTGGTCATAAATAATATGTATATGTCCCGTGGGACAGTTGTAATATATACTTGGTAGGAAAAATGTGAAGAGGGAAAATAAGTAAAAAATGAAGAGTGGATCTTTATTTTTTTAATTGTTTTATTTCAACTTCTATAATCAGGAAATTTCCTGATCCTTTGCAGATATTAAAGCATGAGATGTAGTAGTATCCCTTTGATACACAAATGCAGATGTCAAGATGTAGGTACACCACTCTTTCAATTTGGAACAATCTGGTGCTTTGTGTGGAGCTTTTCTGCTCTACAGCACTCCTGTGGTTGCACACACACACAAAACATAGTAGAGATTTAATTGGTTGGAAACAAATTAGCTTTAAAAAACAAAACAAAACAAAAGAAAACTTTACAGATAAGCCAGTTCTTCTCTCTGTTTGCTTGAATACAAGTGCTGGTGAAGGGGAAGTGGGGAGAATGAAGCAATCAACAAAATAAAAAACAGAAATGAATTTATACATGCATTCAAATATTGGTGAAAAGAACAAATTTTGATTACACCTTTCCTTTTTTTTTTTAGCTTTTTATTTTATTTTATTTTATTTTCCATTTGAACAACTAATTTTTGTTCTCATTACTAAAATGCTCCAAGGAAATGAGCCATGAAGAGAGGAACTGAAGCAGTATGGGATATTTAGATCTTTATCCTCCAGTTTCTCCAACATGAGCAAATATTAGCTGTTATGTAGCTGTGGGGGATGTAAGCAGTAGTGAATCCAGCTATGTTCAATTTCAAAATCTGCTCTCAAACAACATGAAAAAGGAAGCTTGATGTCTAATTCTAATTAGTCTGAAGTCTCAATAACATGAACATCTCTACCAACATCTCAGTGCTGTTGATCTGAAGTGTTTTTGTTCTCCATTCTCTTTGTTTCAATTGTATTGTTCCAATTGTATTGTAACAGTCATTACTAGATTATTTTACCTTAAATTTTTGGTCAACGATCACAGATTTTTATTAGCCCTGAGGTTTTATTTTGTAGGAGAATAAGCCCTGGTTTTCTTTTTTAGCTGTGGGGCAAAATACACACCCTTGAAATAATTAATTAAAATCTGTGAAAGAGGCTGAAAGATTTCTACATATCCAATCTTCTAAATTTCCATGTAGGATCACAGGTGGCAGGAGTGGCAACCATACACTGCCCTCAGCAACTTTTGCATTATCTCACAGAATGAAATTTCAAAGGATGACAGGATGAAACAGCCTCTCCCGTTTTGCCTTTCCACATGTAGATTTCCATAGCAAGAGCTGAGAGTTAGTGAGGAAGGCATAGTTTGGTCAGATGTCTGGCCTTGGAATGGTTCTTATCCAGGTAAAGAGGTGGACCATTTTGTTTTCAACTGACTTTTTTCTGTTTTCAGTGGAAGCTGCTGGGAGGATTTGACTATGTCATTATATATGCTGTTGATGCATATATATATTGGCAAAATGGACTCAGACTGGTACTTCTACTGGATCTAGAAATATGTAATGTTATGGAAAGATAAAATGCTTAATGTCGTGGGACATACTATCTCACAATCATGAGATATAAGCTGTCAGGGTGTGGAGGACTTTTTGACCCAAAGCCTATTCCCTGAACTTCTTAAGCTTTTCACTGAAGTCTTGCACTTCTTTCACTGAACTAGGTGGAGTTTTCTGGAAGTATAACTGGACAGATAAATGCGTGCTTCCAGAGAAGGAGACAAAGACAGCCAAAGTCATATATGTTTGTTTCCTGTTCTGTAGTGAATGTATTGCTCCACATGAAGATTTTTACTGAACAAAGCTAAGACCTCTCCAGAAAACACATCTTACTGGTTTGAGTATGTTACAAGTTCAAGAGTGCACCTCATCACTATATATCTCAGGATCTATACCCAAACTTATTTCAGCTGACTGGCATTTTGTAATGATCAGTTTACACATGTAATTTGTTTCTATTAATACATTTCCTTTGAAGTGCTCAGAGGCTGGGTAGGTGGTTTTCTGCAAGTATATTTTAAGTTTCATGCCATTCTGATTACTTCCAAAGTGGCTTCCATAGCAATATCTAAAAATATTATTCATTTCTTAAAATAATGAAGTCCCAGATGCTTCCCACATGTAATTCTCCTTTTACGACAAACAGTGCAGTCATCTCTATTAATAAACTATGGAAATGTTGCCATCAGTTTTGAAGAGATTTAAGTAGCTTCCTATGCGGTTTCACTGACAAAATTCTCTTCGAGCAGCAACAAGAATTTTTGAATACCTGCAAAATATCAAGCATCTAGTAACATGAGAAACCCTGTAAATAGTTATAGAGTACATCCAAATTAAGTGGTGAATGCTCTTTCTACTGAAGTCAAGGATCAGTCACAGCCAAAAACAAATGTGATGAGAGGAGTGGGGAGGCATGAAAAGTATGCAGACAGCAGTCCAATGTCTTGCAGTGAAAAGAAATGTGGTCCAGACCAACCACAAAAAAAATGGTTATACAGAAGCCACAGAGGACTAGAAGACGTGTTGGTTGGAAACAGAAGCACAGGCCCCACAAGAATCAATTGCAGGATTTCAAGCTAAGGGATTTCTGTCAATATTCTCCATTTTAATTATGAAGTACATTCTTCTGTCTGTTTTGCAGCTGATATATCCAATCCTATGTGAGACCATTGTATTTTGAGTTTTGCTGTCACTTTGAAGCTGACAGTGGTTGAAGTGAGAGGCTGGTCCAGATGATGTAATATTGTCTCTATTCAACAGCCTAGAGGTGAATGGGATTGATCTGGAAATATTTATCCCAGTTTGGAGGTTTTCTAGAAGGATCTCCTGGAAGGGAATCCAGTAGAATTCTGCATTGCATGAGGCTTACATAGATTCTAATGTGTGTGGAATGGAAAAGAGAAAAATCATAGTGCAGAGAGACTAGTTTTCAAATGCATACAGACTTGATGAAAATAATAGTATGATAAATGTTCTCCAGTTCCATTATCCCCAGTACAGAGAACATCTAACTTAGCATATACACTAGAGCTGGTCTTGCACATCTCTGTACTGTTAATTACAGGTTTGTTCTTTCCTTCTCACAAAGGATTTTGGTTTTATAGTCTTTGGGATGGGTGGGACAATAAGACCTTATGTTTCCTAATTCTTTGAAGTAGAGATGAGGAGATGAGTAGAGAAAGGGAGATATTAATGGCACATTAGTGACAACCAAACATATTATAGCTGCCTTCTCTCCTGGCTAATAGTACAAATCAGACAAGATATTAGAATAAGTGCAAAAATATGGTATAAGGTGAATAAATTAAGAGATATATCATGACATGCTTTCAGAACGGAAGATTTGATTCCTTATTGAACAGAATTTAACAGGAAATTAATGAGCATTTCATAGACTTGAGAAGTTGAAGCCTGTTAAACCTAGAAGATTACTGTTAGAACTTGTCATATGGATGTGATGGACTGGTGATATTTTCTGTAGAGATATATATTTTACAGTGCAGCACAGTAATAGGAATGCTTGTTCTTGACATGAGATACTGTTGTATATAATCTCTTAAAGACCAGGGTATGAGAGGACTTTGGAACAAAGTAGTCTGAGGACTGAACAGTGTGTTTGATTAGTCTCCTTCAAGATGAAGAATAGTGTTTTCAAGGTAGTTCAGATTTGAAGCACAAACTGATCAATTTTCTACAAAAACTTTTAAAAAGGCATAAAATTTAGATTTATCATTGAGACTGAGAAACATTACAAATGAATTGTGGTGTCCCATGGTAGCGAATGTTGAAAAGTAACACCCTCAGAATCTCTGACGTTCCCCCTTAAATCCTTCAGTAAGTATTGCAACAATCCCCTTAAGCATCTTCTCTACCCTTTCACATCTATCATATCTTCAGTATTTCTTGGCTGAACATCTCTAGAGCAGCAAACTGACCTGCCTTCTGTTTTCCCAGGCTTCCTCACTCCCTTCATAACACCACTGACCCTCACGCTTCACCTACAGATCTTTTTCAGAAGAAGGGCAAGGGATGTCAGTGCTGGTGCTATGTTAAATAGTTCTGTGTTAAAATATAGCATCTTTGAGATTTTGATACTTAGCCAAATTTGCCTGAAAATAGCTATTATTAGGTAAGAAACGAATTAAAATATACACAGACAAACAACATGATTGCATATCTCATTTGCCTTCATAAAACTAGGCCACCCCCCATGCACACAAATAGATACACACAGTGATTTCCTTTTCAGGAAGATTTTCTTATCACACAGCTGTATAGTAACAAGTAGGTTAGTGGTATGTTGTGATTTCTTCTTCAAGTTGGTTTAAATAATGTTCACCTTCCTCTTCTTTGCTAAAATATCCTATTAATTCTGTGATCTCACCCTCTCTCTTCATTTCTCCCACTGCTGTCTTCAGCTTCCCTTTATTTCAATCCACCTGTTACGTTTTAAAAGTCTTTTTGATAAGGATAGATTTTCTTACAATTATTATACAGTTTGATACAGCACCCATCACAGCTGGTCCCCAAACTGGAGATGTCTCAAGCTGATTCCTCAGTATATGACAAGATCCTGAGTAGAATTTACAGAAGACTCCTTTACCAGAGCTTGACCTCTGAGAATTTGGTAACGATGTCACATAGAGAAATTCATGCTTAGGAGCTGTGATGATTGTTTTCTTTATGTTATTTTTTTCTCTTTAGAAACCAAGTAGACCAATCCTGGCACCTCTGCTTGTAAAGCAGACCTATTCAACAGCATGGAGCCAAGCTCTGCTGTGCTTAAAAGGCACCAGCACAGGCTGCCCAGGGAGGTGATGGAGTCATCATCATCCCTTGAGGTATTCAAGAACCATGGAGATGTGACACTGAGGGACCTGGTCAGTGGGCACTGTGGTGGTGGCTTGAGGTTGGACTTGGTGATCTTGGAGGTCTTTTCTAACCTTGATGTTTCTACGATTCCATTATTCCATTCTCTTGTCATATTAGATTTAATATTGATTTAATATCAATTTAGATTAGACCTGAGGAAACATTTTTTCTCTGAAAGAGTGGTCAGGCACTGGGATGGCCTGCCTAGGGAGGTGGTTGAGGCACCGTCCCTAGCGCTGTTCAAGAAGCGTTTAGATGAGGTGCTAAGGGATTTGATTTAGTAGTTGGGTAGGGATAGTGATAGGAGGATGGTTGGACTAGATGATCTTGTAGGTCCTTTCCAACCTTATGAACCTATGAACCTATATCCCTTACATGACCATCAGCTAAGAAGCAGGGAGAGAACATTTCCACAAAGCCTGGAGTCACGGTGTTCATGTTTTTGTTGATATACTTCTACAGATTTGTGGAACAGACAGCCCTACTGCTGTTCTATTGTCAGTTATTGATGTTACCATTTAATATGGCTCACTAATGAGTGGAACAGCAACCTTAATCACCACTAAACAAACATGTGACAAAAAAAAAAAATGAGAAGAGAAAGCTGACTCTCTTTTAATTGGGCCCACCAATCATTTCATGGTGTACTTCACATTCAGAGGTCTATAATGCTATGTGAATATAATTATTATATTAGAAAACTGATAGAACAGGAGGGCAACACACATGTGCTACATATAGAAGGCTTGTGCATATTTTTAAACAGTGAATTTAGCAGGTGGATCGTTAGTACAGCTGCATGGTAAGAAGAGAAAATGTCTAGTATGTAAGACTGGATATAAACAGTCCTACTTTTGCATTCACATGTTGTTTTCTGAGTGGTGGTACACTTATGTAATTTGAAGTACAACTGCATGTGGTTACATTTCATCGTGGGTGAAGTGGTGCCTTTTGTAAGATGGATTATTCTGCTGTGTGTTAACAATAGCACAGTGGGGAATGGGGCTTAGACATTTTGAGATGCAACCACTCCTGCTGATGTGTGATTTCTGTGGAAAATTGGGATTTTTTTTATCAACTAACCACATGTCTCTCATGTCTTTAAACCTAATCACATGAAAATATTTTATGGAAACATAATTAATGGATCATTGTTCAAATATGATAATGTGCAAGTGTTTCTAAGTAGGCTTTTCTTGTCATGTTTCACAAGGCAGTATAATAATTCTATGAAATCTCACAGTAATTTCACAGTACATCATTTCCCAAATCATCCATCTCTGATGCTTAAAACACTCTGGTACTGTACAATATCATAATTTGCTTAATGCAGTAAATTGTGAAATATCTTTCATATTAAGCAACATTTCAGTATTCTAAAAAAGTGCATTTCACACCCTGCAAATAAGCTTTTAAAGAAAATAAAAGAGACAACTACAACTTCAGGAAATCAACAGCAGTTGTATTTGTTGTCTTAGCAGAACCAATTTCATTTCTGATATTTTCATGCGTTTTCATCTGTCAGGAAATTTCTGTACTCTTGGATAGATGTAGGTTGAAAGAGAGAATATTTTTTCACTCCAAATAAGGAAAGCAGGTTGCAATCCCTTTTGGTCCTGAAGAGTTTCAGGGTAGTGCTTGAAATAGATAAAGCTAAATGTTCATTTCTAGAAGCAATCACTTATACCATACAGTAAACCTCTCATCTATGTTTGAATGTCTGCTGCAAATTAACAGGCACTGTGTGAAATAGAGTGACTTGTGTCCACAAATAACATTGCTACAGCTTACAGAGAGTTTTCCTGTTTATCCAGATAAGGATTGTGTCAAAAAGAAATATAGCAGCTGTGAAGACATCCTTACTGTTAACAACTAGTTGTGCGTCCTTCCAATCTCTCACTGCAAAACCACATTGTTTTGATGCCTCCATAATTCTACAGATACACCTGTGGTTCTTCTATGGGTCCAGAGCTATATTTACTAAATATCATAGAATTACAGGATTGTTGAGAGTGGAAGGGCTATCTGGAGGTCTCAAGCCCAACCACACTGCTCAAAGCAAAATCAACTAGGTCGTCCCAGGTTGTTTCCAGCCCAGATTTGAATATTTTTTATTTCCCAGTCTCCCTGGGCAATCTGATGTAGTATTTGACTACACAGATGGTAAAAATGCTTTTTGTTCCCATCTAAGCTGAGTTTTCTCAGATTCAATTAGGTGCCATTGCCTCATGTACTGAAACATCTCATGTTCACTCTACATCCAGTGCTCTTGGTTATGTCATCTTTACATGACAACTCAGCAACAAGATGTGTTTTAGTGATGTCTCGTGGCATTCCTTGACTCAGAGGTATCGTATGATAAGCAATTGTTTTTAAAGTACTGCAAGGAAGGAAAGTAATTGACTTCTACAATATTAAAATCAAATTATGTTGATTCATAAATACCAAAGCTCCCCAAACCTCTCATTTGAAGCCATATCCAGAGTTGAACTTGACAGCTCTCCCAGCCCTGCAGTCCTAACTCATAGTTCACTTGCCTTCCTCCTTGAGGCGTACTCGCCTGGTGGGCAGAAACGTAGCAGTCCTGTCCAGTTTGTCCACTGGCTTTCTGAAGAGAGAATTATGCAGCCATTCCCGAGGGTGATACTGCATTTACCAGCCCATGTGATCGCTAGCAAGCCTCTGATGCTGCACAGTTATTAAATCGTCCCTTCAAAAACAAAGAAGGTTTTGAAGGAATCTTGTTATTTGCAAGAACATCAATATCCAGGAATGATTTATGTTTGCTCACCAAGAGTGAAATAACATTACTCTTATTTGCATGGAGGTGATGGTTTATGATCCTTTCTCCATCCCTTTCTTTTTTTTCCCCCCAAAAAATAGTAGATGAGAAAGATCACAACAGCCACAGACTTGAGTGCTCGTATTGATCAGTTGGCCAAACCTCATTACAGAGAAAGAGATGATCAATTATTATTTTTTTTTTCAAAACTAAGTATTTCTATGTCTTTGACAAAGGAAAAAGTGGTTTAAGGATGGAAATGTGTATTCTGAAGCATGATACAAAAAAGAAGCAGAGAACAATGACCTGGGGGATTTAGCTCCTAGGGATGACAAAGAATAAGCAAATATATCTCTGGGCAGATGCAGAGCCATGGACTGTTGCATTTCTATGCACTGTAACATCCCTGGGAATAAATACATTCAATTTCTTTTCAAACACAGTGACATTTCTGTTCTCAGTGTTCTGTCCTCACTGGGTAGATTCCTTCCTGGATCACAGTCTATCCTAGGGTAATAAAACCTACAGAGAAGAAAGGATTATTTGGCTAAAATTACAGAATTGTTAAAGTTGCAAATTACCTCTAAGATCATCTAGTCCAATGCTCCAGTTGAACGACTGATGCCAAACATTCTGGGACACAACTTTCACCTCACCAGAGCCATGACAAATATCCTTTTCTTTACAAAACATGGAAAAAAATTCCATTCCTTTGCTTCTGAATGCTGACTGGAGGAGTGAAGGAGTGACTATAATTCTTCTCATATTTTTATTTGGTACAATGATTTTAGGTTCACAGTTTTCTGACTTAAACCATGGTAGTGTATTCCTACCCTGCTACAAAATCCAAATCTAAACACGAGCTGTTTGCGATCCTTGCTGAAGTTGCACATAGAAATTCTTGAAAAGAATATTTAAATCTCATTTAAATTTAATAATTTAAAAACATAAAGAAATTATTAACTCACTCTCACTTGTATTTTCATGTTAAATTTGGAAATCACAATCCAGACAGCACATATTCAGATGGTACTTAATTTGTTATGGAATCACAGTGTGTTACTGAGTAGATGAAGGGTGGTTTTTTTTTTGAGCAGAGTCCATTTTTATATCTTCTCAGAATATTATGCAAGCCTTTCCACATCCATCTTATTTCTGTCTGAGAGGCCCTCTCCCTTTCTCACATAATGATCATATAAAATAATAGGAACGGGAATCATTAGGAACAAATATTTTTCAGCAGTCTCTGCCCTTAGCATCCAAGTCTTCTGTCCACTCTTCAGCCTTCTGCAGTCCTACATGATGTCACTCTTTGGCAAGCCATGGTACACTCAAGCTACAGCGTCATGTTTCATGACTGAACATGGACATCTATACTACCCAGTCAGACTACACTTGCTTAGAGTCAATGCGGATCAATTCCACAGAGTCAGTATTCAGGGCATGATTCATTTCCTTCTGGAGTAAACCTGTTGTAATAATAATAATGTCATGGCACAGTAGTGAGCTTTAATGAAATAAGGTGCAGGCACCTGGAGACATGACTGTAAAGAGACCTCTCTTCTAATTCATCAACATGGCTGGTACATGCTCCTCAGGTGGAAGGAGCTGTGGTAGACATAACAAGGCTAAAAGAACACTGATATTTTAGTAATATGACTTTCTGAGAAACCTGTTTTTCTAGATTATTCTCTGTCATCAGACTTCCTCAATTGGCTGAGAACAAGGTAGG